>NC_136974.1:15779787-15829787 GCF_032717465.1 Coenobita brevimanus | reverse complement strand
CTGCCGCAGCCCCACTTTCGCGGGAAACCAATCACTCACAGTATTTCCCACTCGTACACACGCTCTACTATTTGCATGAAAACTTTTCACTCCTTTCAGCAACCTACCATCAAGTCCATACAATCTTAAAACAGTCCATAAAGCCTCCCTATCAGTTCTATCATATTCGTTTTCTAAATCCACGAAAGCCCACAACACATCCTTACCTTTCGCCAAATACTTTTCGCACACACCTGTCTCGCAGCAAACACCTGATCCACGCATCCCCTCCCTCTCCTAAAGCCACACTGCTTATCATCAGTCACTCCCTCTGTACCCTCTCCAACTCTCTTAATTAACACTCTACCATACACCTTACCTACAACACTCAACAGACTTATTCCCCTAAAGCTAGTACATTCATACTTATCATCCTTACCTTTATACAGCGGAACCACACAAGCACTTGCCCAGTCAATCGTCTCTGTTTATACATACATACATACATATATAGATAGATAGATAGATAGTTTATTTAATAAATAAACTGTATATATGATAATATATACTGTATTTATACTGTATATATAATAAAATCGACTCGGGACAAGTCAGTATCTTATTCCCTGAGACCCTCAGCACTCGTAGGCAGCATCGGTTAATGGCGTCACACAATTTCACGTCACGAGCAGAACATTAATACTGAACCACATGTTGTGAAAAATGCTACAGCTACATCATTAGGAGAGGCATGATGGTGTTAGCGAGTATGTGCGTAATGAGATGTCGCTGGGCCTCTGTGGAAGATCAGTTAAAACTGATATGACGATATTCGGGTATTAAGCTGTTCCTTGCCCGACTTGAAGCTAAGACTTAAATTTTACGACCATCAGTCCAGTCCCACAACACCTGACCGCCACCACCTCTTTGTCTCTTTGCCAGTTTATCATTGTGTCTGTCCATCTAGCTTGTGTGTGTGTGTGTGTGTGTGTGTGTGTGTGTGTGTGTGTGTGTGTGTGTGTGTGTGCATTTTGTCTATATCTTTTCTAACTGTTTATATGCACCAGGTAGTCCTTGTTTATACCCATCTGACTATCTTTCTGTCTATCGACAACTATGTATGCAAACGCTTATATAGGTTTCTGCTTAATTATGTTGCCTCTGGACAGAGTTATAGGATTCAACTCTGGGGAGACCTAGAACAATGAAAGGGTTAATCAAGACTGTATCTAATCCCTTCAGTTCTAAAAACATCTCCTAAGCAGAGTTTAATCCATTGGGAATGGCAATAGCTTACTGAAAGAAAGGTCATCACATTGAGTTCACCTGTCCCATCTGACACCCTCGGACGATTTTCTTCACTGTACGGGAGACTTTACTAACAGCATGGGTTTGGTAATTATGACTGACTTCCATTAATTCTTTCAGCTGCAGAGCTGCTTCCCACACTGAATAAAAATTGTCTGGTGGCAGCCTGAATACACTGAAAGAGTTGTCACCGCAGTAATAGATCACAAGATGTTTGTTTATTCCAAATGTCAGTCCCAACATCTACTATTAATGTTGGCCTTAACTCCTCTAGCATAGTGATATTTGCGTGGGTTTATTCTTACCTCCAACAGTTTTGTTCAGCTTAGTGGAGACTCTCAGCACCACAAGGTTAGAGTGATTGCTAATTCTGACACCTACTGCTTCGAATGTCACGCCAGCCGAAATTAGGTTGTCTGGTGGCACAATTATGAAATTTGTCATCACCGTGAATAGGTTAAGTTTTTACGTGCTACAGCGGTCAAATTTCTGTAAAACCTTATGTACATTTTTTTTATTTATATATAAATATATGTACAGAGAGAGAGAGAGAGAGAGAGAGAGAGAGAGAGAGAGAGGGAGGGGGGGGAGGAGGGGGGAAAGAAAGGGGTTGGGGGACTAAAATAAAAATAAAAAACAAGAGAGATAAAGGACTACCAATGCCACATGGTTGAACAACATGAAGGAAACAATACATTGCAGACAGACAGACAGACATGTAAGCGGACAGGCAGACGGACAGGAAGAAAGAGAGACAGAGGGGAAAAATAAGCCAGGAAATGCACTCCGCATCTGTATGCGGCATTCGCGTTTATTTTGCGACGTTCCTGTCAGATGGGAAGGGGTATGCATTTGTTGTCCACGGATTTTTTCTTTATTTTTTTTTATTTATTTATTTTTTACATGTCGGCGAGTGTGTTCCTTCATTTTTGGGAAGCGCTCTCTCTCTCTCTCTCTCTCTCTCTCTCTCTCTCTCTCTCTCTCTCTCTCTCTCTCTCTCTTTCTCTCTCTCTCAATTTTACCTCTCTTGTCGCTTCACAGCCGACCTGCCGTTTAATTTCTCTGCCTTTCCTATCTCTCTGTCTTTCTAATCTGCCTATCTCAGCCTCTTTTCTTACCTCTCATCCATCCCTTGGCCCACCTCCTTCGTCCTGTCAATTCCTACTCGTTACTCCCCCTTCTTCTCCTTATTTCAGGATTCCCTTTTCTCCTTCCTCTTAATATCCTCTCTCCTCTTACCTTTCCTTCGCGTTCGTACTTCCCTACATCTCTGTTTATCATTCTTCCAGTCCCCTTAATTCATCTCTCTTCTAAATTTCTCTTCATTCCTCTTCCTGTCTTTCCCTCGCAGCTCTTCCCTCTTCCTCTCCCTAACTCTTCATCTCCCAGTCTCTCACCATCTTCCCCTCCGCTTTCTACTTACCTCTTTTCCCCTCTCTCTCCTCCCTGTTCCTGTATCTCACTATTGTTTACTCCTCTTTCTTCTTATAGTCTTTCTGCACCACTTCATCTCTTACCCTTTCCTCCTCCTGCTTCACCCTTCTTTCTCTCCCCTTCCTTTTATCGCTTTCTTCCATCCTTCTCGTTCCTGTCTCTCCTTCCCATTAGGCTACTTCCTATTAATCTCCGTGCATTTCTCCCCACCTCCCGCCACCAGCCTCCCTCTTCCTGCCTATGATTTATGGATTAGAGACCGTGAAATACCACACGGCCTCACGCACTTCCGGGCCGGTAACCTTTGACGAAAACAAAGGCCACAGAACGATCGAAATTAGAAGTGAAAAGTGTATTATTCTAAGAACATTGGTAGAGGCGAAGTATTGCTTTGTTTGGCGCAGGGGGGGGGGGGATGGGAATATTAGCCTGACTCAGCAATATGCCAGTTGTGTGCATTGGCATTTGGGGGAGAGAGAGAGAGAGGGAGAGAGAGAGAGAGAGAGAGAGAGAGAGAGAGAGAGAGAGAGAAAGGGGGGAGGGGCGAGTAAGGATTGTTATGGCCGTAGTGGTGGTTGTAGTGGCGATAGTGATGATTGTGATAACGGTAGTTGAGATACTGGTACTAGAGGTAATTGTGGTAATCATGATTGTGGTAGTCAGAGTGGCATTAGCAGCAGTTACAATAGCCATAATGGTCATTGTGAGAGTGGTAATAGTGATCATTATGATATGATGGTTGTAGCTTGGTAACGGTGATAATGAATGGGTAGTTATGGTATTGGTAGTTGTAGGTGTGGTGTTGGTTATGGAAGTAGTGATTGTGACAGTAGTGGTGATTGTGGTTGTGATGGTTGTGGCGGCCGTGGGTGGCAAGCATCAATGACACGTCAATAGCAGAAGAAACATGACCCAACTAATAGCTCACGAGAGAAAGAGAGAGAGAGAGAGAGGTGAATTTATATATATATATATATATATATATATATATATATATATATATATATATATATATATATATATTATACATACTCATGGATACAGTAGTGGTGATTGACATACGGAATGATGGCTAGATGAATGAAATAATAGGTATATAGATTAACAGATAAAAGACAGACAGACAGAAAGGAAATAGATATAGATAGATAGTATAAACGATTGATAAACAAGATGGACAGATATTTAGCTGCAGTATATGAAGGCTTTGGGAATCAGGAAGAGAGAGAGAGAGACAGACAGACAGACAGACAGAGTGAGAGTGAGAGAAGGTATAACTAAAGGACAAATAAACAGTAGGGAAGAAAAATAAGAGAACTCAAACAAAATGGGAAGAGGGAGGAAAACAGAGGAGAGAAAGAGAAAAGGAAGAGAAGGAGGAAGAGGAAAAAGGAAGCTGAAAGGGTTTTAACTGTTTGTAAACGATCTTACATGGACTTCTCTCTCTCTCTCTCTCTCTCTCTCTCTCTCTCTCTCTCTCTCTCTCTCTCTCTCTCTCTCTCTCTCTCTCTCTCTCTCTCTCTCTCTCTCTCTCTCTCTCTCTCTCTCTCTCCCTCTCTCTCTCTCTCTCCGCTTCCTGTCTACCGTCTTTCTTTCTCTCCCTCCCCCTCTCTCTCCTTCCTTTCCATCTATGCCTCCATCTCTCCTCTTTTTCACTCCTCCTTTACTACCTTTCCATTGATTAGAGGAGTTGTCTGGTGCACAAAAGGACGCACCGGGGTCGATCTCAGACAGGGGCAAGGAACAATTAGATTATCTGAATTTAAATAAACCTAATTTTACAGTCCTGAATGAGACAATTCTAGCGCACAGTATTGACACTGGGTATACGTAATAAAGTGGTGATATGTGAAGGTGTTTGGTATGTGTAGTAGATGGATGGATGGACCTCAGGGAATAGAGTCGAGTACATACAAATAAGTCTTTCCCTCCTTGCTTCCAACCCATTATCTCTCGCCGCTTTCTTTTCTTCCTCCCTCCTTTCTCACTCTCTTGCCGTCTTTCACTTGCTCCCTGCCCTCCTTTCCGTCTCTGCCTTCCTCTTCCCAGAACCTCTCCATCACTCACCTCTAATCCGGCCACTTGGTCAATATGTTCTGACAGGTTACCTCCACGATGACGGAGAAGGAGGAGGAGGAGGGGGAGGAGGAGGAGGAGGAGGAGGAGGGGGAGGAAGCAAGAATAGAGGGATGAAAGGGAGGGAGGAAGGGACTGAAAGAAAAAAAATCAAGAAAAGATGGATGGATGGATAGTTAGAAAGAGCGAGAAAAGAAGGAGGAATATGAAATCAGAAGGAGTGGATACATGCATTGTGGAAAGAAATAGAGAGATAGGAATGGAAGGGAGAACAAGAATAGAATGAATGGATAGGGAAAAGAAAGGTGGAAGAAAGGAAGGAAGGAAAGGAGGAAGGAAATAAAAAATTAAGGAAAATAGGGGGATGTAAAGGAATAGGAAAAAGAAACTAACAAAGGAAAGAAAGTGGGGTGGTATAGCAATGGTTAGATGGATGAATAAAAGAATGGGTGAGTCAACGAAGGGAGGGAAGGGATGGAAGAAGATGAGGAGGAGGATACAAGGAAGTACATTGGAAAGCAGACTGGTGTAGAGAAAGCCGTAACTACGATATCCCACCGCCTGCCAGCCCCTCCAGTTCAAACCGACAGGAAAACATGAGAACGACCATAACCGAGTACTGGAAAATTCTCATGGAAAACAAACTACTGCATATGCAGCACTACCTTATCGTGGTTGATAAAGAACAGTTAACCACATCCATCAAATGACATGTTTCTTATTTTATTTATACTTCCTTCACACAACTTTACTGAGCTTAATAGAAGATTTTGGAACTGGAGAGAGAACTTCATCGAACCCTTAAGCACAAAATCTCTTCCCTAAGCAGAATACAATCATCTGAAGACTGCGAGAATAAAATACAAACAAAAAACTCAGGGTGAAATGTTAGCATAAGGCTGAGTGCATAACAATGGTGCTCTGCCACTGCATCCCCCACGGCATGGATGAGAGATTAACTGATTTCTTTCTTCTTTCTTTCTAATCATCCATGAATAGGCTGGTAGGGAAACAGAGAAAGACTGAGACTGCATTGGTAGAAGGCTAGATAGATGGAATTAGAATGGAAGAGAGAACAGGAGGAGGGAAGTGAAAGAAAGAAGGAGTAGAAAAGAGGGAAGGGAGGGAAGGACGGAGGAAAGGGATAAAAAAAAATGATGTAAGCAGAAAGAAGGGAAGGGAAGCAAAAGAACATGAAAATGAAAGAAAGGAAATGGATGACAGAAGAGAATGAGGAAGGAACAGGTAGAATGAGATCAGTATGATGGATGAATACAGTATAGAGATGGATGGAAGCAGAGAGGATGAAGAGAATGCAGAGAGGGAAGGGAAGACCGGGAAGAAACAAAGGAGAGAGAAACGATGTGAGTAAGACTGTGGGGAAGGTAGTGGAGGGGTGAATGAGGAGAAGGAAGGGGGGAGGGAGGGAAGAAAGAAAGGATGAAGTCAGGAAAAAAGGAAGAGTTGGGGATATGAAAGAAGGTAAAAGGTACAAAAACAAATAAGAAGGAAAGAAAAATGTGGAAACGGTACGAAACGAAGGATGAAACATTAAAAAGGAAAGGCAGTAAGGACAAAGAAGTAAGGAACGACTGAAGGAAACTAGTAAGGACGAAGAAGGAAAGATGAAGTGAGAATGGTTAGACATGAGGGAAGGAAGGAGGGCAAGTTTGAGGAGAAGAAAAATAGAATGAGATGAAAGGTAGCAAAAAGGAAGGAAGGAGGTATGATAGACAAGAAAGAATGCAGCAAGAAGGAGAGGGACGAATGAATGAACGAACAAACGAAGAGGGAGGAGTAAGGAAAGAAGGAAGAATTGGACAAAGGAGTAAGGAAAGATGTAAGTAGAAGAAACTGAAAATGAGGAGGTGAACGGAAAAATTAGAAAAGAAGAGACTGAAGCACAAGAATAAGAAGAAATGATGAAAGTATGACGGAGAGGAAGGGAAAGGAAATTGACAATATGGAAAATGATAAAGTGAGTGACAAGTATGGAGAGAGAGAGAGAGAGAGAGAGAGAGAGAGAGAGAAGGAATGACGATTATAAACAAAGTCAGAGTTAGGCTGCGCACCAAGGAAATGCTTTTTGTGTATTATTTTTAAATTTAATGTGTGAAAGTAAAGTAATAATGGTTAAAACAAATCAAACAACCATCATCATCATAGCTACCACCACCACAGCTAATACCACAACCATCATCACAACTACCATCGCCACCACCACCACCAAAGCTACCAACCAAATTCTGCTGAATAAAATCGTCTGTTCGTAACATCAGTGAAGTAAGAGACATCAGACTACAGATGTACAATCCTCTCTCTCTCTCTCTCTCTTTCCCCCCCCAGTGTGCAGAGACACAAAACTCCACGGAAGTGCCCCGCCGCATTTACCGTGTGTTGGAGAAGGGATGAAACACTTTAACCCTCGTAAAAATTTAAAAAATAAAAACTCAGAGTGAATGGTGTTTAAGGAATTTTTGCATGTGACGTTTTTTTACGCATCCGGATGCGTGTGCAAAATTTGGTGGAAAACGACAATGTGGAAGCAGTCGGAGTCTCTCTCTCTCTCTCTCTCTCTCTCTCTCTCTCTCTCTCTCTCTCTCTCTCTCTCTCTCTGACACCACGACAAGAATATGTAACAAATGACACATTATGATAAAGAAAAATGAAAGGAAGAGAGGTTGAGAAAAGAAGAAAAGTAAGGATAAAAGGAAGAAAGGAGAGAGGATGAGGAAGAGAGAATGGGAGAAGATAACAAGAAACATAGGAGCATGAGGGAAAGGGAGAAGACAAGAAAAACACGAAAAGAATAGACGTCCGATGATAAAGACATGCAATGATAAAGAAGAAAAAGAAAGAAGGGATAATAAGAAAGACGACGGAAATAAAAGAAAGGAAAAGAAACAGACAAGCATACATTCATAATGGAGATATAACCACACCGTGTTTACAAGGGAAAATCACTGTGGTTACTAACGCAAACACAAGCAAAATATAAGAAGCGGTGCCGGGCACAGCAAACCCGTTCCCAGCAGTCATTTTAGTGCTGACGTATAAACGCAACAGGGTATCTAGTCAAAGATGTCACATATCAAGTTTGGGGTAAATCGGGTGAAATTTGACGATTTTATGCCCATCTGAAATTTTAGTCCCGACCTACGTGACATTGACCCCCCCCCTGCCGCTAACTGGGGGATGACCCCCCCTGATGTAATGAGGCATGTTATAGGATGCAGATTTGAAAGATGCACATTTAGGTTTTGGTTTCATGTCGATGTGAAGAATTTGAAAGGAGTTATGGGGAAAAAACATTTTTTTTTTTTTTTTTTTTCCCATTATTTGGGGCCTACAGCCTGGGCCTTGACCCAGTTTGGCCCAAAATTTTATCAGGTGATCAGCAAGTCATAGCCCATCACCCTGTAATTTTAGCCAAAATCGCATCAGTAGTTTTCGCGTTAACAAACAGACAAACCCAATGAAAACAAACCCAATGAACACAACACCCGGCAACAAACAAGCAAAGTCACAGGACTAACTCCGCACCCTCCTCTATCACCATTATACCACAAGACATTAAAGCAATTAGTTACGTTTAGTAATTAAAGAATTGTGTGTGTGTGTGTGTGTGTGTGTGTGTGTGTGTGTGTGTGTGTGTGTGTGTGTTTGTGTGTGTGTCTGTCTGTCTGTTTGTCTGTCTGTCTCTCTGTGTCTGTGTGTGTAAGTGTGTGTGTGAGTGTGTGGGAGAGAGAGAGAGAGAGAATGTACTCTCTCTCTCTCTCTCTCTCTCTCTCTCTCTCTCTCTCTCTCTCTCTCACACACACACACACACACACACACACACACACACACACACACACACACACACACACACACACACACACACACACACACACACACACACGCTAACCAAACATAAAGCCAGACCTTCATGATTTCTAGGTGTCTGAATGATATATATTGATAGGAGTGAGGGCAAGCTGATATACTGCCTGTCTGGGGTGTGTGTGGTGGTGTGGTAGTGGTGGATATGGTGGTTGTGGGTGTGGTGGTGGTAGTGGTTATTATTTGTGTGGTGGTGATGGTGATAGGGGTGAGGGGAAAGTGATGTACTATTGTCTGGGGTGATAGGTGTGTGTGTGTGTGTGTGTGTGTGTGTGTGTGTCTGTCTGTCTGTCTGTCTGTGTGTGTGTGTGTGTGTGTGTGTGTGTGTGTGTGTGTGTGTGTGGCATTGATGATGGCTGTGGCTGTCTGTGTGGTGATGTGGTGGCTGTGTTGTGGTTGTTGTGTCGGTGGTGGTAGTTGTGGTAGTAATGATAAGGGTAAGGGCAATGTCATGCATTGCTCATATAGGTGGCACATGTGTGAATGGTGGTGTGGTAGTGGCTTTAATTGTAATGATGGTGGTTCTGGTTCTGGTTGTGGTTGTGGTGGTGTTATTGTTGTGAAGGTAGTCCCAGTATCATAGGTAAGGACGAGGTAATAACTCAGCCATCTCCACACTTCTTACACCCGTTCCCTAGATCTTTCCTTCTCTCATGTTTCCCTCTCCTTCCCTGCTGTAACTGTATCATCCTTTCTCTCTTTGTCAGTAGTAAAATTCTTGTCGCCTCTGCTACTTATCTCTGCATGGACTGTGTCGAAGAGTGTCTTTAACTGCATTAGTCCGAGATTTCTTCTTTTTCTTCTTAGTATGTACAGCAGACGATTTTAGTCACCTAAGGACAGACGGTTGGGAGGAGAGGGGTCAGTAGTCGATTATAACCTTTATTGACCCTTGCAGTACTGTGGCGTTCTTCTGGGCTGAATAGAATAGTCTGATAAAGCGTCATCGGACTGAAGGGGTTAATCAGTAGCGAATGATACCTTGTGTAAGTAATGCCATCAGTGTCACTTGCTGCGGAATCACCAGCTGGTTTTCAGAGTTCATGGAAACAAAATATAAAAAGAAAAATTAAAGGCAACAGGACTTTTAATAGCTATAATACTGGTGGAGACAAAAGTTCCCTAATATTTCCCTTTTTCTGTTACTCGTTTTCCTTTACTGTTTAATATTAACAATCTGAGAGAAACTTGGAATGTTTCTCTACCCACAAATGATTCTCGTTGATGGGAGGCGTCAAGCAGGCGAATAAAGGACATAAGTTGTGTGAATCAGACGCAGCAGAGCTGTGAGCAAAAAATTTGTCCCCATAGGTACGGTGGCGCTGTGGAGAAAATCTCTCAAGGATTCGAAAATACCCTGGGTAAAAATTAGGCGGCCTCTCCCTTTGTGCCTACGCCTCACTGCTGTCTCATTATGACTGGGTAGTGTCTCTGCGTTCTTTAGCGACAAAATGTTGATCGCACTAAATTAGGTTACTTCATACCTAAGACGAGTTTATTATTATTATTATTACCATTATTATCATTAGTATGATGATGGTGATGTTGATGATGATTGTTGTTACTATTATCATTACACAAACTGTACCTCCATCTTAATCGTCCCACGTTCAGTGAGGTGCGCAGTTTAATACAAATAA
This sequence comes from Coenobita brevimanus, assembly GCF_032717465.1. Lineage (NCBI taxonomy): Eukaryota > Metazoa > Arthropoda > Malacostraca > Decapoda > Coenobitidae > Coenobita > Coenobita brevimanus. The sequence continues at coordinate 15,819,468 of NC_136974.1, read as the reverse complement.
TGGAAGATGCGCGCTGGTGATGATGAGCAGCAATGGGGGTGTAGGAGTGAGTAATGGCAGGGAATGGAGGTAATGGAGGGAGGAACGCTGGGATTTAATACTGATAATGGAAGGTGAGCGGAGAGAGAGAGAGAGAGAGAGAGAGAGAGAGATTAATGGAATATAAATACAATCATGGGATGGAAGAAGGGGACGAATATATCAAAGAAATACATTAAAACAAAACCTAACACTTTCCCACTCTCCATCCCTTTTATATCTCTTTCTGCCTCCATTCCTCCTTCCTCCTACCTTTTCGTTCTTCTTCCTCTACTTCCAGTATTTCTCTTCTCCTGCTTTCCTTTCTCCTATCTCTGCTCCCACTGTCTTCTTCCTTCACTTCCACCATTTCTTATTATATCCCTCCACTTTCTTCCTGTCTTCATCTCTTTTCCCTTCAGTCTCACCCAATCTTTCTCCCATTTTCTTCCATTCCAATTTCGTCAATTTCCTGCATACGCATCCCCCTACCTCTTCTTTTCTTCCTCATTTTCTCTTCTCTTCTCTCCTCACTCTTCCATTTCCCGTCGTTCTTTCCCCATTTTCCTTCATTTTCTCACCTGTTCCCCTCTCTTATGTCGTTCCTCTAACAACCCCTCATCCTTCCTCTCCCCTTTTCCCTTCCCTTCATTCCCTCTCATTTTATCACCTGTTCTTTCATCTAGCCACTCTTCCATCTCCTTCCCCCCTCTCCCGTTCAGTTCCTTCTCCCGACGGACTTTTCTCCCTCTCCCTCCCCGCTCGTCTCTCCATCTCTCTCTCCTTTCCCTTCCCACTCTTCCTTCCTGTTTCACATTCCCTCCTTTACCTATACCATGTCTCTCTTTCTTACTCCCTTTCCATCGTTTCTCCATCTTCCCTTTCCTCCTCTCCCCCCCTCCTTCTGCCTCCCCGGCTCCCTACCTTCTTCCCATCCACATCCACATTCCTCATTCCATCTATTCTCCTATTCCCCCAGCTCCATCTCTCCCTATTGTTTTCTCCTTCCCTCCCTCCCTTTATCTTACACTTAACTTCCTCCCATCTCTCTCTCTCTCTCTCTCTCTCTCTCTCTCTCTCTCTCTCTCTCTCTCTCTCTCTCTCTCTCTCTCTCTCTCTCTCTCTCTCTCTCTCTCTCTCTCTCCCCAGCAGTATCAATCTCTCTATTCCTCCCTCTCTCCATCTCTATCCCGCTTTCATCCCCCCTCCCTCTCATACTTCTTTCTCTTCCCCTCATCATCCCTTACTCCCTCCATTCCCCCTATACCTCCTCCTCTCATTCTCTTCCCCCTTCGTCCCCTCCCTCCCTCCCCCTGCCTCGCCTCCTCTCTCGCTCGGGACAGGTAGACAGGGCGTGAGGGTGGAAACAATAGCCCGGCGCGGAGAATGAGCAGACACCAATGCTCTTTTTAGTCGAAAGGTTTTTTCATTTTGTTTGTCTAGTACATTTATTTTTTTCTTTCTCTTTTTGGCTAAACTTAGGTTAATATTTTTATATATAGTGCCTTATTTCCAAGTATATTCTTCTGTCGTGCATACAGTATATATATATATATATATATATATATATATATATATATATATATATATATATATATATATATATCGCACAGCGGCTTCTTCCTCTGAAGAAGTCGCTGTGCGAAACTAGTCAGGAATAAACTTCTGTCTTAGACTCGTGTTTCTTTACACCAGTCGTATACTTCTGTCATAACGTATCAATTATTGTTATTATTATTATTATTATTATTATTATTATTATTATTATTATTATTGTTAGCGGTTTTTTTCTCGATTGTCCAGTGGCTGAATATACATAGGTCCTTAATCTAGTATCCTAACCTACGGGGGTCAACAGGCAGACCCTGGCTGCTCCTGAGGAGCGTTGACGCACTACCAAGCCTCACCGAGGCTGGAGTGAAGATCAGGCACAAGGGGACACACCACCAAATCCCTCCAAGTTTCGAACCTTGCGAGTCTCCCAAGACAGCTCAATTTATTAACTATTCTTGCATCAAAGACCCATATTTAAGATCGCTTTCACATTTTGCATTTGCTACGACCCGATGAAACGTCACTGGGGTGGGAGGAGGCTATGTGATAAGGCAGTGCGGATCGAATCCAAGGGGTGGTGGAGGGTTTTCTGTCGTGTAAACATTGCCAGAGACGTAGTGTTGTTTCTTGTGGCTTAAATGATCTGGACTACGTTAACCTGGCCACGTACCCTCCTACATCCCCAGGTCTCACATGGACCACAAGGAGATATTGATGGGACTGACGTACCGTTTAGCCATGAGCAGACGATTTTATTGAGCTTAGCGGTGGCCTGTCGTAGTGCAGGAGTTGGTTGATGCTGCTTCAAACACCTCATATCAAAGTTCAATAAAGTCTTGTGTAACCAGCAACAATAAACGAAAAATAAACGCCCCAGTATTCTAAGGGTTAACATGTAGCTGCTATGTTTATACTGCTAATGGCTACTCAGGCCAGGGCTCTGTCTTCTCTCAGGCCATTTACCAAGGTTATTTCTTCGCCATTCCTCCTCCTTTTATTTCTACCTGTCTTCCTTATATGCTTGTTTTTTTCTTACTTTCACTACCACCTCCTATCGACCTCTCTCTCTCTCTCTCTCTCTCTCTCTCTCTCTCTCTCTCTCTCTCTCTCTCTCTCTCTCTCTCTCTCTCTCTCTCATCCGCTAGCAAAGAGAGAGAAAGAGTAATATAATGTTTACTGTTAATTACTTCCTTGGGAAGAGGAGGAGGAGGAGGAGAAGGAAGAGGAAGAGGAGGAGGAGGGAGGACAGAGGAGGAAAAGTAGGAGGATGGAGAAAGAGGAAGTAAATGAGTTACGGTTATTTAGTTACCAGCAGGGAACCCGGCACTGCCCGCATTAGCGTATATATATATATATATATATATATATATAACCACCCACCCACTCACCCACCCACGCTGCCTCACTACACCCACTCACCCAAATCTCCCCACCCCTCTCACCAGCCCACCCACCTGACCTGTTGTAATAATACAGTATGTTTGTAGAAGGAATTTAAAAACTCTACGGTGATGGACTCCCAGGCTTCACCATCTTGATTTGATTAGTTACCATATTAGTTCTACTTTCGGCCATCAGGATCGCCTTTGTAGCATCTTTATTCCACACAGTAATATTACCAGTAAAATGTTAGCCATTTTAAACCCCTAGGGAACCTTTAGCTTCCATGGTAGGCAACACACAGACACACACGTTCAGAAATATAGATAAGGTATAGATCACGTGGACTAACAGTTATCTGGCCTTAACATTACTTGCAGTATTTTTCCATGTTTACCAATGTATAGTAAAAGAATAGGACGGCAAAAGAATCTATCTTCCCATCAGGCAAACCCTCTGACAATAAATCGCTGAGAGAAGCAGAGTAGTATAAGAATAAATCCATCATGCAGATTGATATAGTTTTATATTTAGCTTCCGTCACCCGTTTCATTTCGATTCATGATTTTGTTAATGTTCGTTGCGCAGAAAAATATACAAATTTAAATATGTTTCAATACTAAGGTTAATACAGACTGGGAGAAATTTAAACTGTGTGATAGTGTGTACGTGGATAATCCCTGACGAGCTGCAGTAGCCTACCATAGTCCTACACCAGCAATATGTACACAGTTACGTTATACACACACACACATATGTAAGTGTACCTGCATTCCCTTCTTTATGCATACCTACCTACCCACACACACACACACACACACACAGACATGTATGTGTACCTGCATTCCCTCGTTTACGCATACACACACACACACACACACACACACATCGACAAAGGAATATTACATACATGTTTACAAAGAGAGAGAGAGAGAGAGAGAGAGAGAGAGAGAGAGAGAGTCAATTATCTGCCCTAAAACGTCATAATTAGTGTTGATTTAATGAGACAGACAGACAGACAGAGGGGCGGGAATAAGGGAGAGAGGAGGGTAAGTCAATTATCTGACCTAAAACAAGCCCTAATTAGTGTTAAACAAGAGAGAGAGAGAGAGAGAGAGAGAGAGAGAGAGAGAGAGAGCGAGGGAGAGAGAGAGGGAGATAACGCTAATAAAAACTGCATAAGAAACCCAGATAAAGGAATAACAAATGCATGAGAAAGAGACGAGGCAATAAAGCAATAAAACAAATGTGAGAGGGAAGGGACGAAGAGCGAGTAATAAAGGGAAGGAAGAGCCGCTGTTACAGAGGGAGTGAAATAGGTAGGGATTAGGAGAGGGAAGAGTTGGCCTAGGTAGGGAGGGAAAGAAAAGAAAGGGAAGGGAAAGGAAGGTGGAAGAGAAAAGGAGGGAAAGGGAAGGAAGAGAGGGCAAGAGTGGAGAGGGGAAGAAAGGGAAGGGAAGGGAAATGAAGCGAGAGGAAGGGAAGGAAACTAATGGACAGAAGAGAGATGAGGTGAGGAGAAAGGAACGAAAGGTAATGAAGAGGGGAAAAGTAAAGGGGAGGGAAGGAGGTGTAGGGATTCAAGAGGAAGGGAGGAAACGAGAAGAAAGACAGAGGGATGAGAAAGGAGGTAGGTGAGGGTGAAACAGACAGGCACGTACACAGAGACGGAGACAGACAGACGGAGACAAAGGCAAAGACAAAGAGGACGAGGGCGAGTCAGTACAGTAATCCCTGAAGCTGGAGGGATTCGCCGGTTGTCAGATCAAAAGGTCGATGATGATGATGATGATGAAAGAGAGAGAGAGAGAGAGAGATGAACATGCATGTCAAAATCCCGTTCAAAAACACACACACACAAAAAATCACCATTAATATTCTAAACCTTTTCAGCTCCCGGATGGAATCTGTTTTTCTTTTTTCTTTTTTTTTTTTTTTTTGGGGGGGGAGCAGCACTGAACGATTTTACTCAACTGAGAAGAGGTTATAAACAGTCTCCTTCAGTGAACAAGAAGCATCATAACCCCACAAACAAGCAAGAGCAAGAACAACAGCATTAAACTGTTTAACACAAATAGGTCTGGACAGCAAATAAATGAACAGTATACAGAGCATCATTTAGTGTTAGCACATTATTATGCAAAACACCAAAGGCAATAAAAAAAGCAACACTCGCTCATCCAACAGCAAATAGTTACACCAAAGTCACCACCGCACTTACAACAACAACCACCACTGTTAAAACTGCCACAGTCATCACCACCTCAGCTATCACAAACACAGCCAGCACCACCACAGCCAGTATTGCCACAGCCATCACTACCACAACACCACCACCACAGCCAATATTGCCACAGTCATCACTGCCACAACCATCACTACCACAGCCACCATTACCACAGCCATCACTACCACAGCCACCACTACCACAGCCATCACTACCACAACCACCACTACCACAACAACCACTACCACAATCACCACTACCACAACAACAATTACAACCATTCCACAACCAAAATAACCACAACAACAGTAAGAGAACCAAACAGTATCATTTATTAAAGACTGCCATTATTCCCTAGGGCTGCAGGATGGTATATAACTACAATAGACTGACATTATGTGCAAATTGCCATGATAATTACTGAACAGACAAGAACATCGGATCTCCATATTTTTGTGCATATGAGCTGATCTTTGACCCCATAAAACTTTCAAGGGCCTAAATTCAAACAACGAAATAGGTGTTTAGGGGTATATGCTCAAGGAACGGTTGTACTAAGTTTGAAGCAAGATGGTGAAGGAATGATGTAATGGCACAAGGTTGAAAAGTGCTTGGTAGGCATAAATGGAGGAAATACTTTAGCTGTCAACAATATGGTGTGGAAACGTAAATCTTACTCACATACAGAATTCAGCAACAAAACTGCAACAAAATAACCAATAAGGAATAAGCAGAACTATTTACTAGTACCACAACAACTCACTAAACGACATGAACATCATAAACAAAACACTTCAGCATGACAGCAGTTTAGAGAGCAGTATAATCACCCCCACAACAACAACAATAACTACCACTCCCAACAACAGTAAGACAATTACAAAAAACACAATTACTGTCTCCACCCTACCGCGCTGACAGAAACCCTCACCCACACAACCTTCATTTCCCCTTCTCGCCACAGCTCTCACAGAAAACGAAAACAAAATATACAGCAGCTGCAACAAAAATAACATTTGTTGTCACTACCATCATCACTATCAACAAAATTAAGTCATTCGTTACCCTCACCTCCAACACCCAGCACAAAGGAAGCATGATAGTCAACCACTATGTTAGCGTAAGTCACCTTACGCCAAGACTCACTGAGTCTGAACAGTAATCTCTGCATGGATAGTCCTTTCCAATTACCACAACATAACTTTCACTACAGAACAGACACACATCGCAAAGAAAATAAAAAATTCTGCAAGCACAGGGCCGGAGGACATAAGCAGTCCACACTCGAAATAGTTAGGGCCACATGGCAATGATTGGCCTCACAAATATTAGCAGCTACTCTATGCACACTGTTGCATCCACATTCGGAAACGTGAAACAACAATAACCACTATACTCAAACCAAAAAGAAACCTAGCACACCCTTCTTCATACAGACCCACAACAATACTCAGCTTTCCATCCACGATAACTGATCGCCTGATTCTTAACAAATTCACACCTTATATTTCTCCTTGCTTTCTCACAACACGGTTTTAGGGCACTGCACACTCATTAACACCTAACTAACCATTCACACACAACATGCATGTGACAACATCAACACTGCGAGACATCTTACAACAATAGATATTAGTAAAGCCTTTGATGCCATCCCCGACGCAAACTATTAACCAAGATATACAACACATACATGGAGAACAACACCTAACGCTGGCTTGCCAACTATTCATCAGGCAAACAAGCTCACGTTACATTCCAGGGCACGTCATCACGAACACGAAACTTCCCTAACAATGTTTCCCATGGTTCCTTTTTTCCTCTACACTCTTCACCCTACACATGCATGATATTTCCACACCGCAACATCCCACAAACATTGCCGTATATGCAGATGATATAACCATCACAAATACAAACCACATCGCAGACACAGTCTGCATCCTGCAACAAGATTACCTCAGTTTACGTCAAGCATGGGTAAAGGATAACAGGTTGACGATTGCTCCAGCCAATTCCACCACCACACTAATCAAAAGGGACAACCACGAATACAGATACATCCCTAACGTCACACTTACGATTTACCTGTGTCACATATCCTCTCCATTAAAAGCTGTTGAGTGACATACGACACTGGACACAAAGGACCATAAACAAGACATAAAGAGGCGATGCAACTCAGACTCAATGCACTTAGGGCACTTAAAGGGATTGACTTTGGACAGCAAAAAGAAACACTCTCATTACTTTACAAACAATATGTCAAATCAATGATGTCTTATGTTTCCCCGGCATGGGCTCCCATCCTATCTAACACCCATTACAATACATCGTAAGTCATACAGAACAAAGCTCTGTGTATCATCACTGGCTGCACCAACCCAACACCCATAGCCCACTTACAATCTGAAACTGAAGCCCTTCCTGTTAGAGAATATCTCGATATGAAAGGCATGTATTTCTACACGGCAGCCTGTACTAACACACAAAGCCCCTGTTATTATTTGGTAGTGCCACACATTACAATTAGACAAATATAACCATCGCCCCACAAACATACCAGTCGTTTTTCAATAACATCCCACCTCCGAACTTCCCACACGAACAATGAAAAAATAACTATATACTCGCTTCACACGCTCAGGGAAATAGGAGTAGATCCCCTTGATCAATACTAGACTACAATCCCCTCTCCTGAAGTCCGCCCATCAGAGCTGTCTTTAAATAGAGATGATCGAGTTCACCTACCTAGGCTTAAAGCAGGACATCACCCAGCCCTCCTCAGTTAGTGCCTTAGATCTGGTTTTGGTGGAATCACAGACGACATGTTCCCGCCTGTAGAACAGGTGCACATTACAAACCACACATAAAGCAGAGCTGCAGTGCACATGCCACACTAAGACGCAGACACAACACCAGTGGTGTAGGAAACCTATGGGATAACCCCATAGGACTGATTGCATATCTGCGATCTTCGGGGCTGCATGGTCAGACGAACAGGGTTAAGCAACATCAACAAGAACACAGTCGTTACCAATAACATTACTAGTACAACCACCAGCATCAACAACACTACCAGTCACTATTACCACTAGTAAAATCAGCATCAACACCACTGCCACCACCACCACCACTGCCATTACCATCGTTACTATCATCACCATCACCACCACCACCTTCACCACCATTACCATTGGTATCATTGCCACTACCAGTAACACCATCAACACCGCCACCACTACCAATACCAACACCACCGCCACCACTACCAATACCAGCACCACCGACACCACTACCAGTAACACCATCAACACCGACATCACTACCAATACCAACACCACCGCCACCACTACCAATACCACCACCACCGCCACCACTACCAATACCACCACCACCGCCACCACTACCAATACCACCACCACCGCCACCACTACCAATACCACCACCACCGCCACCACTACCAATACCACCACCACCGCCACCACTACCAATACCACCACCACCGCCACCACTACCAATACCACCACCACCGCCACCACTACCAATACCACCACCACCGCCACCACTACCAATACCACCACCACCGCCACCACTACCAATACCACCACCACCGCCACCACTACCAATACCACCACCACCGCCACCACTACCAATACCACCACCACCGCCACCACTACCAATACCACCACCACCGCCACCACTACCAATACCACCACCACCGCCACCACTACCAATACCACCACCACCGCCACCACTACCAATACCACCACCACCGCCACCACTACCAATACCACCACCACCGCCACCACTACCAATACCACCACCACCGCCACCACTACCAATACCACCACCACCGCCACCACTACCAATACCAACACCACCGCCACTACTACCAGTTCAGCCACTACCATACAATCACGTCTAATAACAAGGGCAGCAGCAGCAGCAGCAGGAGGCAAAACAAACGCGTGGCCAACAAAAACATGGAACAAAAACAAAGTATCAGACGCAACAAAAACACATACACTCCAAAACTCGCCCGTCGCGCAGAGTACAAAAAAACAAAAAACAAAAAAAATCCAATATCTCATCCCGTCTTAAAAGATCTAAAAAAAAAAAAAAGTATAAGAGAAAAAAGTTAGGAAGAGACAGAAATCTTTAATCTCACGAGGCTGGGGATCTTCAATTTGAGAGAGAGAGAGAGAGATGAAGAAGAGTTACGACATAAACGAAGTAAACGATAGATTGATGACAGGCGAGAGGGAGAGGGGAGGAAAGATATTGAAAAAGAGAGAGAGAGAGAGAGAGAGAGAGAGAGAGAGTGGAGGGGGGAGAGAATCGGGGAGAGAAAGAAAGGAAATCAGTGGAAATTAATAACTAAGATATTAGACGAAAAACGATAAAGGGAGAAAAGGAACAAGAAGAAGAGAAGGAAGATATGCGTGAAAAACAGTAAAAACCGACATGGCAGAGAGAGAGAGATAACATTCTCATCTGAGTGATATTCATAAGAGCCTGCGAGTGCTAGTGCTGTCACCTTTAACCCTGTAATGATCGAACCAACCTCAGTAAACTATTCCACTTAACTCCCCATCATTTCCTTCACCTGAGAATGAGGTATCGGCACCTGAGAGTTTATAGTCTTCATACACCCTCTTATGGCGGGATAATTGTAATATGTAATCCAGCCAACATCAGACCGTTTTATTAATCTGAGTGAGAATGCAGAAAGCTGAGAATATTGCCATCTTCAACTCTCATGGTCGGGACACATCTAATATTTTGTTCCGGCGAACGCCAGACGATTTTATCCGGCTGAGTCATAGCAGCCTTGAAGAGTTAACGAACAACAAAGGAAGGACAGTAAGTAAAAAAATGGATTAGTTGAAGGAGGAAAAACAAATGAAAGGGAATATAGAAGGAGAACCCAGAGAGTGCAGCACCGCCTCACCACCTGGTCAATGGGCCTAGAATTTGATGATTCCTTATGACCTTCACTTTCGACAGACTACTTTCATAATCAGTGAACTGTACTTCATTCTTGCCTAACCCTTAACCATTCCATTATCTTTGGTCCATATTAGATGAAATCTACTTAAGTTGGCTTTGCCCATTGACTTTGGCATTTGGTCTAAACCTGTAGCCTTGGCCTATGTCTGATTGTACTCAAGATCGAAACTCTCTGTCACCTTTTTACCTGAACCTTTTTGTAAAGTTTAGTCTACATCGGACAAAAATTATTAGGTTGACTTTGCCATGTGACTTCGACCTTTGACCTATTGGTCTTGAAAACAATAGGTCAACCTCTTGAGCGATCCTCAGCTCATCCACCAAAGTTTATCCAAATCATATCGAAACTGTTCTAGTTATTTTATTCACACCCAAAAACATGGTCGAACTTTGTCTTTGTCCCGTGATCTTCACCTTTGACCAATTGTTCTCAAAACCAACATGTTTAGGGTCTTTTGCAAGCCCTCAACTCTTTCCCCAAATTTGGTTAAGTCGGATAAAAATTTAGCTATTTTGTGAACATGCACAACCACAGGTTGAACTTCACTCTTACTCTAGTCTCAACCGTTCTCCCAAGTCTGGTGTAAATTAGACAAAAGTTATTAGCGTTGATTCTGCTAGATAAAATTCTGACCTAGCCTTGTGAACTTGACCCTTGACCTGTTGTTCTTAAAATCAATAGGTTTCCTGGGGTGAGCCTCAGTCCTTCCACCAACTTTGGTTAAAATCGGATAAAAACTGTTTTAGTTTATTAACGCGCCCACACGCACGCGCGCGCTGATCAAAACATGATACTTGCTCTAGGTTTGCGAGCGCGAGTGTTGTTGATCAGACCCAGTCTGTCTGGTCGAGCAAAACCATTAGCCGCAGGCAAGCAACCGCCCCTTCAGAGTTGTCCCGTGCAGTGAACCGGTGTTCCCTTGCGACTGACAGCGCTTTACCACAGTGAGACGCGGGCACTAGTGTGGAGGCTTATTCCCTGGGGGGACACCGCATTTGCTTCTCCACCCAGTTACCAAGGGTACCAAAGCAGGCTTCACTTCACCCCGTAATTTTGTTATATGGTTACCACCCGGCATTGTAAATGGCTTCCTGGGTTACTAGAAACCACTGGGCTTGTCACTCAGTGTACAACTACTTGAAGTGGAAAGAATAATAAAAAAAAAAAGAGACAGGAAGGAAAGGAAGGAGTAGGAAGAGAGGAGGACAGACACGGAGACAGAATGAGACATGGGAAGAAATAATGAGCGCTAGTGTACAAGGGAGATATGAGGGAAGTGTAATAGTGAGAAAGGGACGCTAAAAAGGGGAAAAATGAAAACAAAGAGATGGAGAAGGTGGAATGAAAAAAATAAAAGTAGGTGAAAGGAATGGAAAGTAGTTGACGAGAGAGAGAGAGAGAGAGAGAGAGAGAGAGAGAGAGAGAGAGAAGGAAGAAGTAGGAAGAGAGGAGGGCAGACACGGAGACAGAATGAGAAATGAGAAGGATGAGATAGTGAGCGCCAGTGTAAGAGGGAGATATGAAAAAGAGAGAGGGAATTGTAACAGTGAGAAAGGGAAGCTATAAAGGGGAAGGATGAAAACAAAGAGGTGGAGAAGATGGAATGAAAAAGGCAAAAGTAAGTGAAATGAAAGGAAAGAAATTGACGAGAGAGAGAGAGAGAGAGAGATGAACACAAATTACAAGATAAAAATGTGTTTGAAGGAGAGATTGATGACAAGGAGAGACTAGAAAAAATGAAGGAAAAGGGGAGAGAACTGAAGAAAGTAAATAAAGGAATGAACAACAAATTCAGTAAAGTTTGTCATGCTCCTGTGATTCACCCTCAGCTGAATGATTTTGTCTGCCATTATCAGTAATAAACTACTGGAGCTGTCCCAATCATGAAGGGGATAATGGTGTGCTTATTAACTCTGTGAGGCTACTGTGAGCCGTTTTTAGCTACGTCATATCATCTGGTATTAGTTGTAAATGAATACTAGAGCTGTCCCGATCATGAGAGGCGAAATATTGACAGTAATGCCTTGCCTTTCTGGTTCCCATGGCTCCCCCTCAGCTGAATGAATAAAATCGTGAAGAAGAAAAGATGAAAAGCTAGAGAGAGAGAGAGAGAGAATGTCAGTTTGTCCGTCTGTCTGTCTGTCTATAGCGAGACGCCATAATCCCGTAAGGGGTGTCTGTTTGTCTTTGAATTAGTTGTGTTACGGGGAGGGGCACTAACCCTCCACCAACCCACCTGCTGACACTTTGTGAACACGTGTGGGTGGTTATATGGTTACCACCCAGCGTCGTAAATGGTTTGCTGGCTTGCAGGAAACCATTAGGCTTGTCATTCAATTTATAGCCACATGAAAAGGAAAGAAGAGTAATAAAAATTTACAGGAATGACGGGAGAAATAGGAAGAGAGGAGGGCAGACACTGAAAAAGAACAATAAAGGAAGAAGTAGACAGCACTGCATCAAGTGAGTGGATGATGTTCGCCACCGCCTGTCACAGAGAGAGATGTGAGGAGATGAAAACAAGTTACTGGGAGAATAACTGAGCAGAAGATGGACTACTGACGAAAGAGAGAGAGAGAGAGAGAGAGCGAGAGAGAGAGAGAGAGAGAGAGAGAGAGAGAGAGGTAAGGAGTGTGCGTGAGATAACAGATAACAGGTCAATTATCACAAACGAGTGAGTCTACTGATAACCTGATAAGCCAAGTAAGATTAGAGGGGATAGATCACAGACTCACGCTCTTTACCCCGTGTCGATAGGTTAATGAACGAAAATTTGCAGATGTGGAAATAGGCCCCTGGGGGAATATAGGTGGGTGGGGGTGTAGCCAGAGACTGATTTGTCATAGTTATTATTAATTTTTAGTAATAGTAGTAGTAGTAGCTGTGGTGGTGGTTGTGGTGGTGGTGGTGGTGGTAGTGGTAGTAGCAGTAGTAGTAGTATCATCTTTGTTGTTGTTGTAACTTGGGTTGATCTATGCCAGTAATGTTACTATTGCTGTTCTTGATAGTTTTTTTTTTTTCTAGTCTTAGACTCTTTCTCTTGTACAAATGATTAATTTTGTTCTGGTTGTTCTTACTGTCGTTATAGTTGTTGTTATTGTTGCAGTTGTTATTATTCATGTACAGTACTTGTTACTGCCGCACCCAAAGGGGCGGCCAAATATAGTTCTTGTCCTTAAATGCTTCACTCATTCACCCACTCACTCATTCTTTCAGTGAGTTATTATTATTATACTTTCTTGAATGGAACCTAAGAGTTATGGGAGGAGTGTTAAGACATCGACATTTTGCATAATGATTGACATCTTACGGAGGAGGGTTTCAGGCAGGGTGGGACCTCCGTGGGCTGTCCCCGTGAATGTCCCACCCAAAACCGTTAGGCACGACCGGCTTTTTACCTATGAACACGAATTTTTACACAGTGGTAAAGCTTTACTCGTTCCAGGTAATAATCATGAGGAGACCCCCAAGAGCTGCTCTCCACAGCGGAGTTAGCCCCTGGAGGTCTCAGACAGTCATTATGCATGGTCAAAGTTTTTAACCAAAGACATTGAAATTTATGATATTGATGGATGTTCACCCTGGCCACGTTTTGGGAAAGGTGGAACTACTGAGGGTCGGCCCTCACCAGGGAGCTGACGTCGGGAGTCCCAGCAAAGCCATTATGCACAACCATAGTTTTTAGCTTAGAAAAACGAAACTTTGCCTATGGTAGGCGTTTACTCCAGCCACATTTTAGGGAGGGTGGGACCCACGATGACCACCCTCCACGGGTGGGGGGGGGGGCAGCTTTCAGAGGGAACTCTACCATTGATTATTGCCTAAGAACGTGGAATTTTACACAACGGTAGATCTTTACTGGGACCATAGTTTAGGCCAAGCAAAACCCCAAAAGCCACTTCCCACTGGGGAGGGGTCCTGGCCTTTTTGCACTGTCATGGTTTTAACTTAAGAACACGAAATATTTGTACTGGTAGACCTTCACCCCGACCACGTTTTAGGCAGGATGGGACACCCCTCACGGGGGAGACTACCCCTAGGGAGACAATGCCATAGGTTTTACACATGCATACACAATTCTTCCGGACCAGAGGTTATTGAGGGCGAAACCCCCAGGATTTGCCCCTCTGCCTTCCCCTTAAATAATTATATCTTTCTCCTTACAGTCTTGCAGGGATGGGTGCAGTTTTCAAAGGTGCCCTTTGCCTTGTTTTTACTGACGGTTGATACTTGTATGTAAAAGTTATTGCATACTGGTATTAATATTGTAATTGTTGCTGTAGATGTTGTTGTGGTAGTTTCGTTCTTGTCGTTGCTTATTATCACACACACACACACACACACACACACACACACACACACACACACACACACACACCGCTCGCTGGTGCAGTGGTAACGTTTCCGCTTGCCAACTGGTGGACGGGAGTTCGCGCCTCGCTCAGGTTGCGAAAAGTTTCACTGAAGAAGTGGGTGGTTACTGTCCCCCTTGAGCAAGGGGACGGGTGTGTGCGTGTGTGAAGGTCACAGCCTTGCCCTTAGATCGGACTATATGAGCTCTCAGCTCCCTTCCGGGAGGGTAAAAGCCGACGATCACGACCATCAAGTGATCCTGACCGACCCGGTGAATTACACACACACACACACACACACACACACACACACACACTTTACTCGTGCATTCCATTGGCTCACCCTTGTTATATAATTGCCTCATTCATGGTTCCAAAGGGCATGTTTCTAGGCAACCCATTCAAGTGTCGCATTTACCTAGGCCCTTGTAACATCTTTCTCTGTCAGCTGTCACTCTTCTCGTCAGTACTGAGTGTCTTCTTTGTATTCGCCTTCAAGGTCGGGTTCTTTGTTAGGCGCCTCTTTCTTTGTCACAGTTGTCGTCATTTGTATGCTGATTGATCGTTACCTTGGTTTTATTCGTACTTTATGGTTTGTAGTAGGTTTGCTTTGTGATTGCTTGATTTTTTATCCTCTCTCTCTCTCTCTCTCTCTCTCTCTCTCTCTCTCTCTCTCTCTCTCTCTCTCTCTCTCTCTCTCTCTCTCTCATATATATATATATATATATATATATATATATATATATATATATATATATATATATATATATATATATATATATATATATATATATATATATATATATATATATATAGATATATATGAGCCTCTGTGGTAGAGTGTGTGTTTCGTACACGGGTGAACCAGGGTTCGCGCCCCGCCAGAGTAATAAACTTTGGGAGTGTTCAACCGGTCACGTACTTCATTGGCGGACACAAGGGGTGCAGTGGTTCAACCAGTGTCGCTTACTATGAAGCAGGGGTTCCCAACCTTTTTAGCACTGCGCCCCCTTTGGTCAGGACTGCATTCATGATGCCCCCCACCCGGGCCATCCCTCTGACGCCTAAACAACGATGCTTTTATCTGTTCCATATGGATGCTTAAGACGCTAGATGGCAACACTACATGTGGTTGCTTGAAATGACGATTGTGAAGTTTTCCTATCAAAGTTTCTTATTCCTACATAACTTTGGGAATACCCTGTATGCATTTGAATGGCCTAGCGCTATGTTGAACTTTGATTACCCCACGCCCCCCTTAGCAATCTCAAACGCCCCCCCAGGGGGGCGCGCCCCCCAGGTTGGGAAACGCTGCTATAAAGTATGCTTGCACCCAGTCGGCTTGCGCGGGCCGATTACACTTGGTTCACAGACTACATACACATCCAAAGCCACTCCAACACTACAATTACACTTACAATCACTTCTCACCCTACATACAATCTCTACCAGACAGCCTAAGCCACTTGGTAGAGATACATTGGCTGTATCGTCCCGACTTCGGTCGGGATAGGCCGTTCCTGCAGTGGACACTCAAACGGATGATGATGATGCTTATATATATATATATATATATATATATATATATATATATATATATATATATATATATATATATATATATATATATATATATATATATAATGTGGTAGGTGGGGGCGCTCACCATCCACTCACTCGATGTAGTGCTGCTCTCGGGTGTCTGCTCTTTCCTCTCCATCCTTCTTTCCTTCCATTCTCTTCTGTATTTCCTTCATTCTTTCCTTGTCCTTCTGCCTACGGGTGACTTTACACTCCCTCTTCTGTCTTTCTTTCCTTCATTCTTTCCACTTCCTTCAGCCTGTGGGTGACTCTACACTGAGTGACAAGCCAAATGGTTTCCTGTACACCAGAAAACCATTTGCTAAGCTGGGTGGTAACCATATAACCAAATTTTGGCGCCTGGTAGTTTAGTGGGTAATTATTGTGCTCCAATCGGATTGAGCCGGTGAAGGTTTATATCCAAGGGATGGTTGGGATTGATTGCTCATGTCGTGCCACTCAGGGATGAGTGAGGATGGTCACTCTCATCTTGGATGTCGGGACCAACTGCCTGGCCCCGGGCTCCTGCGCTCCTCATGAGGCAATGTAGGATTGGATGATGGATGGATGGATATATATATATATATATATATATATATATATATATATATATATATATATATATATATATATATATATATATATATATATATATATATATATATACATATATATATATATATATTATTTGGTAGGTTGATAGCAAATTTAAAACAGACACACTGAGAGAGAGAGAGAGAGAGAGAGAGAGAGAAGGAGAGGGGGGAGGGGTGGGGCAATAAACCTGCGGGCAATAAAGAACTGCTGCTGACGTCCAGGAAGAGGCGACCCCCTCATGTATTCACCATTTTCACCAGTGACAGAGGCAGAGGGACCGGCTGGACGGTGGTGAGGGCTGGGGCATAATGGGGAGAGGGAAGTGGAGAAGAAAGAGGAGGGAAACTGGAGAAAGGAATCGATGGATGGTTTGGGCAAGAGAGTTAAAAGATATTTCCTGTAACGGGGAGGAGGTTAGGATGAAGGGATGAATGATTATGGAAAAAGTGAGAAAAACAGTTAGGGTAAAGGAGAGATGGAAGTCAGGATGAACGGAGGAGGGGATATGGGAAGGGGGAGAAAGGGAAGGGAATTAGTAAATGAGGGACAGGGAGAAGAGAATAAGGGAAAAGGGTAGGTGGAGTTACAACTGGAAGGGGAGGAGTGAGGGAGGTTGGGGTTAAGGAGTGAGAAGGAAGGCAGGGAGATGGGAGTTGGAGGGAGAAGAGGGAGAGGGAGGTAGGGAAGTGGGGAAGGGAGGAAATCGTGAGAATAAGTGATAAAGGGAGAGGCGGTGTTCAAGTGATAGAGTTGTGAACTGCTGACCGAAGGAACACAAAATCGTTCTAGAGTTATAATAGGGAATAATTTGTGGATTACAATTTCATTAAAGCAGTCTTATCTTCCACAAGGCGCACCGACAAGTCATTCAGAGCTCTCCTACTCATACGATGCACCAATCCTGAATGAAACAGTCCTACAAATAGCATGTATTTGGTGTGGACAGTGGGTATTAATGCCAGAGAGGTTCAATGTAAAGGTAACTGTCGTCATGTTTTTGCATATAAGAAAATTAGGGATAAAGGACTGTCGCATACGCAGAAGAGTAACAAGAGGCCATTAAAACAGGATAAGATGGCGGGGGAGGAGGGGAGGTGGGAAGGAGAGTGAGGGGGAAGGTGAAGGGGGAGAGGTGAAGAGGAGAAGAAGGAAGTGAGAAGCAGTGGAAGACGTAGGAGAGGGGTGTAGACGGGAATGGTGAGAGGCTTCGATAAGGGAGAGGGTGGGGGATAGAATGGTATGGGATGGAGGAAAAAAAATGGTAGGGACTGGGAAAGAGAGGAAGGGGGGACAGGAGGGTGAGTTGGAAAGGATGGAGTAGGTAGGGGGATGAAAGGAAAAGGTAGGAAGTACAGCAAGAGGGGATGGAACGGATGTTGTGAAGGAGTGGGATGTGGATGATAGGCTAAGAAGGAAGCGAAAGGAAGGGAGAGGAAGGTGAAGTGGATGGAGGGAGAGCGAGGGGGGAGATGGGAAGTAGATGGAGAGACAAGAAGGAGGGGGAGAGAGGAAGGAAGGGAAGCAAGAGGTTTAGAATGAGGGTAGGAGGGAGGTTAATAAAATGGGAAGAGGGAAATGTCGAGAGAGAAAGGAGTTGGGGTTAGGGAGAGGAGGGAAGAGGGAGGTGGAGAAGGCTGGGTTATGATAAGGAGGGAGGAGAGGGAGTGGGAGGGTAGAAGGTCAGGGGGTGGTACGGGACGGAGGAGGAAAGAAATATGAATATGGATAAGAAAGTGGAGCCCAGAGAGTGAGAGAGAGAAAGAGAGAGAGAGAGAGAGGACATCAGCATCTTTCTGGACTCCTTCCAATGTAATCTGTCGATCCTACTTGGCTCTATCTCTTCTTAAATCATCTCTCTCTCTCTCTCTCTCTCTCTCTCTCTCTCTCTCTCTCTCTCTCTCTCTCTCTCTCTCTCTGTCCATCTATCTATCTAATATCTATCTCTGTATATATGTCTGTCTATCCCTTATATGTCTGCCTTTCTAGTTGGATGTCTCAAATCTCTCTCTCTCTCTCTCTCTCTCTCTCTCTCTCTCTCTCTCTCTCTCTCTCTCTCTCTCTCTCCCAGGTTTTATGTCTGCCTTTTTTTTCAGTTGTATAATAAGCATATGAAAAGTAAAAAATGGATGACGCTGGTGGAAGATAGACTGGCAGACGGATTAATAAATAAGTAGGTGTATACGCAAGAGAGAGAGAGAGAGAGAGAGAGAGAGAGATGGGGAGGGGATATGATAGCCTAAACATAAAGCAGTGTTTTGTGTTTTAATATGCTTTTCCGGGAACTGCATGGAAGCTATTATGATTAGTAATTCATGTGCTGCATTACTGAAGAATTTGTATTTAAAGCACGGCGGTAGATATGCTGCTGGTGCTTGTGTGGTTGCAGAAATGGTGGTAATGGTGGTTGTGCTAGTAGTAATGGTGGTGATGGTACAAATGGTTGTGGTAATGGTGGTTGTGGTGGTGGTAGTAGCGACAGTATTGACGATGGTGCCAACAGTAGTGGTAATGATGGTGGCAGTGGTAGCGGTTGTGAGTGTAGCAGTGTAAGAAATTATATTTGTAATAGTGGTGGTGGTAAGGATGACAAAAATAACAATATGGCGTGATATTGGTAGGTGCTGTAGTCGTGTTGGTGGAAATAGTCTTGGTGAAGATGGTAGTAATAATAATAATGGAAATAGTGGTGGTAAAAATGGTAGTGATGTTGATAATGGATGTAGTAATGAGAGGGATGGTGGTACTGAGAGGTCTGGCATGAGTGTTAGTTGTTATGGAAATGGTACTGATGGTGGTAATAATGGAAGTGGTAGTGGAAATGGCAGTGGTGGCGATGGTAGTGGGGGAAGTGGTGATGATGATGGTAGTGGTGGCAGAAATGGAGGAGGTGATGATTTTAGCGATGGCGATGATGATGATGGTGATTATGTTGGTGGATGTGATGGAGGTGATGGTTATGACTGTGATGGTGAATGTAGTGGTGTAGGAAACAATGACTGCAAGTGTTTTTATGACAGTAACTACTTATGATGATAGCGATGGGCAACTAAAATTGATTCCGATGATTATAGAGATTATGGTGATATTAGTGGTCATCATCATCATCATCATCATCATCCATTCCCCTCCAATATGTGGGATGGGTAGACTTGGTAAACGATGCTAATGATGACTGATGAGAATAGTATTTGTACTGACAATATGGTATTGATGGTGACGCTCCAGGCCTCTGCACACCACACCACACCACGTCACACCACACCACGCCACACCACATCACACACCACACCGCACATTGCCATACCACGACACATCATATCACACCATACCGCACACCACACCACATAATACCTTACGACACTACACTATACTACACCATAAAACACTACGATCTACCAAACACACCATACCACATCATACCATACCATGCAATACCATACCATTCCATTCCAATTCATTCCACACCATACCATGTCGTACCATACCATACCATACATACCATACCAGGCCACACCACACCATAACACAACACACCATATCACGCCACACCATACTGTACCCCACCACACCATACCACACCACACCACACCATGTCATTACTGCAGCAAGTCACACCACGCCAAACCCCACCACACAACACCATGTCATCATAGCACCAAACCATACTGTACCGCACCACACTACACACCACACCACACTACACACCACACCACATCACACTGCACCACGTCACATCATATCAGCACCACACCACACCATACCACACTACACCATACCACAACACACCACACCACACCACACCATATCACACTACACCACATCACAACACACCGCACCACAACACACCACACCACACCACACCACACCATGTCACATCATGTCTGCACCGAATACCATATTACCACATCATGTCACATCATATCAGCACCAAACCACACCACACAACACCACACCACACCACACCACACCACACCACACCATACCATACCGTGCCATACAACACCACACCACACCACGCCACACCACACCATACCACATCATACCATACCACACCACACCACACCACACCACACCACACCATATCATACCATACCATACCACACCACACCATACCACACCATACCATACTATACCCTACCACACCATACCACACCACACCACACCACACCACACCACACCACACCACACCACACCACACCATACCGCACCACACCATACCGCACCACACCACACCACACCACACCATACTATATCATACCATACCACACCACACCACACAAGACAACAGAACACAACCAACACCACAGCACACTGCAGTCAGACCATACCATTATCACACAACACCACACCACACCATACCATGTCATAGCAACGCACAGCACACAGAGGCACACCGCACCACACCACATCACATCACATCACATCACAACACATCACGTTACACCACACTACTGTACACCACACAACCTATTACAACCAAATCATACTGTCACCACACCAAACAACATCACACAACACCACACCACAATCAGATCATATCGTCACAACACCACACCAAACCACGCCATGCAACACCACACACAACACACCCTCCCATACCACACCATGCCACAGCTCACCACACAACAACCAGCTAATAACATAAGTCACCACACCACACCAGACAATACTGCACACCACACACACACACACACACACACACACACACACACACACACACACACACAGACACACACACACACACACCACATCACACCACAGTCACCACACATCATATTACACTATAGTCACCACAATCACGCCACCCACACCACACCACACCACACCACACCACTCGATCATACCGTAAACCACACTACAACATAACACTCACAGATTTAAACAAGAAAAATGTTCCACGCCACACCGCAACACAGCATACCACAACACAACACACCTGACAACAGAATAATCCAGCCCAATCGATCACCACGCCAGGGAGTCGACCAAAAGTAGGAATTATTCAGTGGGTGCGTGTTAATTCCCACGTCGGTCTGCCAGTGTGACCTACCGATGCCACACCCATGTCCAAATGTGTAGGGGTGTGTACTGAAGGCAAACTTGGTCATTACCTCTTCATTTTCTCTTGCCGGGTAGTTTTACATCACTTATTCATTTACCTCGGGACTAGAAAACACACAATACCCTATTCTGACTGCGGGTCGTAGCTCTCAGGATTTAGTAACACCTCTTTTACATCGATTTCTTCTGCATATTACGCTACCAGTATCCTCTTGTATATTGTCGATGAAAACCATGTCGATATTACTACGATTCCAATAAAATACGGGAGAATATCGAGGTGTAATAGGTAAAATAGTCCGCTAAGGAAAAGGTGCTAAGACGCCACCTATGCCAGCTAGAATACTGCCTTAACCCCAGTGCTGGTGGTATGTCATAAAGTGCAGGATCTGGTTGCTTCGCTGCACGCCACTAAAGTGCAAACTGCGTCGCGGCTGTTGACATGCAAACAGGAGGAAACGGAGGTAGAAATTTCTCGTTTGCGTCGTCTCGTAACTCCATGAATCTAATCATGTATTTTTCATCTTAATCCATTAATGCCCATAAATCCTGTGTGAGAGATATTGGCGGAGAGGTACTAAACCTACTGTCCTCTCCCTATCGGCTCGTAGGTCCGTACCCCGGGGTTCCCTTTTTAGTAACTTCTGAAAATGCCTGGTCCTTCCTATATTCAGGACGCTGTGCTTAAGCAGATTAATCAGTCAACCGGTAGATTTTTTTTTTTTTATTAGAAAGGTTCTTTAGTAGTGAAAAGGTTCATAGAGGCTTGTTGAATTCTTTCAGTTGGGAAAGCCTCTCCTCTGCTGAATATCATCTGAAGGTAGCAGGAATTAGATCAAAATGACGTCCCCTGGCTGTAGGAAATAATATTCTCATGTTCGAACCTAAAATACAGGATTACGATAACAATACATTTAACTGGGATCCACGGCGGACGGGTGGTGGAACGTTCGTCTCCCGATCTGCGTGTGCCATTAAGCCTGGCGTTTGAATCCAGTACCGTGACAAACACTGTGAGTAGGAGTTGGAAGTATGTCCTGTATGCACATATATCTTCACCAGACATGAAGGTAATATAATTATTATGACAGTTATAGGCTGTAATCGGCTATAGTTTTCTGGGTAATAAGCTATAATATGTAATAAGATGTCATTTTCACAAACTAATAATAATGGTGACATGTTGCTTTCCAAAGTTAATGATTATAAAACTGACTGTTACTCTTACCCCTCACCAAATATCATCGTACGTAAGGACCATGGCCAGAAATGAACATTTGAGTATGTGGATATTTTTAACTTAGTGTTGTTAGTCTCTGGAATACTTGCTGTCACGAATTGGCGCGAGCGTGTTTATAAGTTCGTGACATTTTTGTTCACTGTGAAAACCGCGAATTCTAGTGGAATTCTCATTGTGTGTCGCTCATTTCAACCATCCACGCATTCGCTCGATTGGGACGGTTTTTAGAACATTTTTCACTGTTTCATAAGTGATCATCTTTGCGCGCGACATTAGCACCTTCGCTGAGTGATTTATTCTGAGTGTGTATAGCTCACATTATTTCCGTTGGACGTTAGCAAGCGCAGCCGACCCTCACCTTTCTCTCACAATTTGAAGTCACTCAGGATTGGAACGTCGTGAGAGCAGGTTCGTTTGGGCCCAGTGTGGAGCAGCACCGCTGTTGTCCAGCGAGTTCCGGAAATCTCCACTCAGCGTGAATCGGCGTAGAGGTTTAGCGGTTGCAGCGTCCGTCCTATGTGCCGACGCCCAGTTCTATTCCGCTTAGCCCACTCATTTTTCCTAGGCTTAAGAGTTTAGCTTTTGAGTGAGCGAGTGAGTGTGTTCTCCTTATTTTGAATTAATTTAAGACATGTAACGTAAAATTTATTTCAGTGTAATTAATAAATTTACAGTTCTTTTTCTTGAGCTTAATGTAATGTAAACTCGTGTTTTATTTCTCCACATTAAGCTTATTTTACTTGCCGCTCCTAATTCGCATAAACGCTTTGTATTATTCATAACTGGTACTTAGGCCAGTCCTCTTGTACTAAGCTTAAATCCGTTGTGCCAGCCTGGAGTTAATACACTGGCAAGAACCTGTTTATCATTAATAGAATTAGTTATTGATTGTCAGGGGTGGAGTCACTTTCTCCGAAGGCTAACAGTACACAAACAGCACGTGTGAATAATTAGTCTCAGCTGTGTACTGTTGAGAAAGTTTATAAATTCTCGTCCTTAGAGAATCGACGCAGTAAGCTGGCATAGTGTAAACTTACTGCTTGATTTTCACAAGTCAGTTCATTGTCCATATTTACAAGCAACATTTTAAAGTATTCTTTAATACACAAATTCCCAATAACCCCATGACATCTGGCGACCTCATTCCAGGATATTAACTCCTAGCTCTAAAGTTATTCACGAGATAATACTCACTCACTCATACTTAGGTATTTATCATTAAAGTCTATAGGCACTGTCTTACTGGTGATTATTGATTCATTTCTATTAATTTTACGTAATAGTTTTCACAGTCAGTTGTTTGTTTAATTTTCTTTCTTTACCAGTTTAACTACATAAAACTGGTCACTACTAACCTGTGCTTATATTCTTCATTCTTGATTATTGGCATTTCTCTGCAAAATAGCAGTCAGTACTTAGTCTCTAGTTCACTCAGACTGAGTTAGCATCATGTCTACCGACGTCTATGTACAGGAAGCTAAAGATATGGGGCTTAGCGACCCTGGGAAAATTAAGGACTACGTCCTCTCCCGGTTTAGTTACGAGCAGCAAAGTGAGAATGATGCTCGCGAAGAGCGTCGAATTCAGTGTGAGGAACGCGAAAGAGAACGTAAATATGAGCAAGAACAGTGAGAGGAACGCGAGAGAGAACGTCAACACGAGCGACAACAACGCGAACTCGAGTTAGAACAAGAGCGAGAACAATGCGAATACGAGTGAGAACAACGAGAGAGAGAGAGAGAGAACACGAACGTGCCAAGCGCGAGGCACGTGAAAAACATGAATTTGAGATGCTGAGGCTCAAGTGAGACTCCTTGGCTTCAGACACATCTGGTGCAGCTAACCCAAGCTCCACGAGCGCTCTCCCTGCACATGTTTTGGTGACCCCACACATCAAGCTTCCTTCATACAGGGAAGGTGAGCGAATCGAGCCATTCATAGCTAGTTTCGAAGACATGGCTCAGCTGTACCAGCTGGATAATGCAGCTAAGCGGCTCCAGTTCCTTAGCCTGTTTGAGGGCCCTGCCCTCGTTATTCTCCACAGAATTCGTGGAGACAATCTCACATATGAGATGATGAAGGCCGCGCTCGTCAAAGCGTACAGTCTCACAGTTGACGACGCCAAGAGTCAGTTTATGAGGGTGCGTTTACAAGAAAAAGAGACTGCAGTTCAGTTTCTTGACCGACTTACTGCTTACTTACATGAGTGGATGGAGAAAGATGAAACTCCTTCTACACGTGAGGGGATAATTGACCTTATGCTGTGCACGCAGCTAGAAAAGTCGTGGCCTGCCGAACTTATGGCTCAGCTTAAGATCTGCCAGGTAAATGATGCCAGCCAAATGATGGAGAAGGCAGATGCATTCTTAACTGCATAGGGTATCAAATTCGTAAGCAGCATACCTGGAACAGGAAAGCTGATAAATCTGGGAAACCGTCTCAGACTGAACCCCAGCAACAAGGCCGTTCTCAGAATAATGGCCAAGGTTCAAGCAAATCGCAGAGGAAGGACCAGGGGCAAAATACCCAGAAACCTGAGTGGAAGCGGTACGACAAGCAGAACCCTAACCAGCAGCAGTACCGGTATTTCAAGCAGCAGTAGGGCAAGGACAAACCACGTAACTCTCAGTCTGGACAATCGACTCTAGTGTATCGGAGGCAGGATGCAAATGCAGCCTTCATTCCTCAACAAGCGCACAGTGGTGCCAACCCCACCAGTACAGGTACTTCTCCACAGTTCACTGATTCCCCAGCGACAGTGAACTCTCCATCTCAGGTAGTCAATGCTCCAACTCCTCAGATGGTGAGCACGACCCTTCAGGCATCTAGTTCTCAGGGCGCCACATTTGCTGCATCGTTCGTTCCTCAGTCTCACCAATGACTGGCTGCTATCTCCTCAGACCCTTCCACCAGTAACACTGCCTTTCTTGTTCAGCCAGGGTTTGTGGGAGGTGTTTCTGTAAATGTCCTGAGAGATAATGGTTCCTCAGGTTGCTCTGTCAAGCAAAGTTAGTTCGGCTTGACGAGTACACGGGTAAGCAGATCCAAGTTAGACTTATTGATGGATCAGTGATATTGTTCCCTGAGGCACGTATCCAGGTGGCATCTCCTTTCTACACTGGCTTGACAGCTGCTGTTGTCATGCCAGAACCCCTGTTTGACCTCATTATCAGCAACATACCGGGGGTCAAAAACAGTTGCGCCACAGATGTTGCTACTCAGACTTTGGCTGTTGCAGTAACACGAGCCATGGCCAAGGCTCCAAATCGTGTCACCCTGTTGACCGTCGCAACGCCGCAAGATCTGATTCGTAGTCAAGATGTTGTCCAAGAACAACAGTCTGACCCGACACTTGCCTCAGTGCGTAAGAAGTTGGAGGGTAAAGTGATTAAGTATTCACAGGGAGGTCAAGCCAGGTTCCTTCGCAAGCGAGGACGGCTATACCATGAGTCACAAACACCCCAGGGTGAGGTTCGACTGCAGTTCGTTGTTCCCGCGAAGTATGGCTGGGCAGTTTTCGAATTAGGTCATTGTTCAGTGATGGGAGGTCACATGGGCCAAAAGAAAACCTCTGACCGCATCCATGCTGACTTTTTCTGGCCAGGAATGGGACAGGAAATAAAAAGGCTTGTGCGTTCCTGTGATGTGTGTCAGCGTACCACTGACCGGGGACGTGTCCGTCCTGCGCCACTGAAAGGAATGCCTGTAATCTCTGAACCGTTCGAGAGAGTAGCAGTTGACATTGTTGGGCCAATCTCTCCTAGGGCAAGTGATGGATCAAGGTATATCCTCACTAGTGTTGATTTCAGCACACGGTGACCTGAAGCCGTGGCCCTTAAGAATATAGAGGCCGTCACTGTTGCTGAGGCATTGATTGAAGTGTTCTGTCGCGTAGGTATCCCCAAGGAGGTCTTAAGCTACCGGGGTTTGCAGTTCACCTCTGCAAACTACGCCTTATCATCCAATGTGTAACAGGTTCTGTGAGAGGTTCAATGGGACTCTCAAGAAGATGTTAAAGCGCATGGCTGCCAAACAGCCAAAGGAATGGCCGCGGTTCATTGTCCTCTTCTATTTGCTTATCGAGAAGCCCCACAGCATTCCTTGAAGTTCTCACCTTTTGAACTGGTGTATGGAAGGTCGGTCCGTGGACCACTTCAAGTCCTTTGCAAGTTATGGGACGATGAAGAACCCGACCCTGAAGTCAAGACCACCTACACCTACGTCCTTGATTTAGCTGACCACCTCCAGTCGACGTGAGAGTTAGCTAAGGAAGAATTGATCAAGGCGAGCGAAGTTCAGAAAGCCTATTATGACAAGAAGTCAATACTCCAGAAGTTTAGTCCAGGCGATAAGTACTTGGTGTTACTCCCCACTGCCCAGAACAAGTTGTTGACACAGTAGAAGGGTCCATTTGATGTAGTAGAGCGCATTCAGACCTCAACTACATAATTCAGATGGGGAATCTTTGCAAAAGGTTCCACGTTAACATGTTGAAGGCTTATCATGAGTCAAACCCCGAGGGGACTGGCCTACAAGTAGCTGATGATAGTGACCAGCCACTGGAAGAAACTGGGGCAGCCGCGGTGATCCCAGCTGATGACCATGATGACGAGCCCTTAACTGTTCAGTCCTGTCAGGAAGAGACTGTCGGAGATGTTTTACTTAACACTGACTTAGCATTAGGTGACCAGAATGCCATAATGTCACTGCTCCGTCAGTATGCTGATGTCTTCTCTAACCAACCTAGACTTGCAAAGGTTGATTGTCACAAAATTGAGTTGGCCAGCAATACTCTCGTAAAGGTTAAGCCATATCCGATTCCCATGCGACTACTGTATGCAGTAGATAACGAAATTGCTGACATGGAGACTGCAGGTATTATTGAAAAGTCCTCATCTTACTGTAGTCCAATGGTAGTAGTCCGCAAGAAGGATGGTGGAGTCAGGATTTGTGGCAACTATAGGAGGCTAAATGCAATCACCAAAGTGGATGCTGAGCCGATGGGTGACCACATAGCCATTTTCTCCAAGCTGGCAGGGTCACGATATTTCACAAAGCTTGATTTGGCGAAGGGATTCTTTAAGATTCCCCTTCACCCCGAGAGCCGTCAGTTCACTGCCTTTGCTACTCCTAGGGGGTTGTATCAGTATAAAGTCCTCCCATTTGGACATACCAATTATTCCCCAGCAGTATTCAATTGTGCCATGAGACAAGTGCTCCATGGTATCGTAGGAGTAGAGATGTTTGTTGACGATGTCCTCGTTCATTCTGCCACGTTCGAGGAGCACCTCAGACTCTCGGAAATTGTCTTCAGTAGACTCCAGAGTTTCAACATGACTGTGAAGCCTAGCAAGTGTAAAATTGCTCACATGGAGGTGGAGTTCCTCGGACACATTGTTGGCAACAATCGCTGCAGGTGTCAGGGTGACAAGATTAGGAAAGTTAGAGAAGTCCCGAGACCCGTGACCAAGAAACAGGTTAGGGCATTCCTTGGCCTAGTGGGGTATTACAGGAGTTTTATCCCCAACTTTGCTCTCATTGCCCAACCGTTGTACGAGGTGCTACGAAAACATGCTCCAAACACCACTGAATGGGGAGAAGCTCAAGAGAGATCTTTTGCCGCCCTTAAGAATATGCTGTGTAAGGAGCCTATCTTGCAGTTGCCTGATTCCAACAAACCTTTCATACTGTGCACTGATGCTTCACAAGATGGAGTAGGTGCCGTATTAATGCAAGAATCAGAAGGTGGAATCTTTCCAGTGACATACCACAGCCGTAAGCTAAAACTGGCCGAGATGAGTTACAGTACTGTTGAGAAGGAACTCTTGGCCGTGGTTGATGGTGTTAAGAAATATTACTATTATTTATATGGAGCACCATTCACTCTGGAAACTGACCATATGCCACTCACTAGTCTCAGCACGACTAAGACAGCTAATGCAAGATTAACACGCTGGACACTATTTGCAGCAATTTAACTTTGTTGTGAGATACTTCAAGGGAAGGGACAACGTAGGTGCAGACCTGATGTCTCACCTTCTAACTGCTGACTAACACGGGCAACTGTTGTATGCTGGGTTCCATAAGACAGGTGTCATCAGAGATTTGAGTAATCCAAGAACCAGCCTGGGTCCCAGTTAAAAGTGTACCAGTAATTGCTGACGTCTCGCTCGTTGGTCCCACAGGACACTTTGCGTCCAGGACCTGTATATACATGTATACCATAGGTTAAGGGGAAGTTTGAGACCCTTGTAAGGAGAATATGAGGCTGCGTATGAATTACCTTGTGGTGTCTCGAGCTGTGGGCCTTCTCGACAGGATTCCCAGAGAATGCCCATTATCCACATGAGTGTTCACACCCACAGTGGGTGTTAAAATGTGACCTGCCCGAGACTGCGTAGGGATTCTCAGCTTCCCAATGTTAATTGTAAGTGTAGAGTTAGGTTAACCAGTAAACTGCCCGTTCTGAGAAATTGAGCAATTTAAGAACTGGCATGTTTCCTGGTTAATAATGCTAGGTTAACCAGTAAACTACAAGGGTCCTGAGAGATTTGTGAATCCAAAGATTATGTTTCCTGGTTAATAATAAACATAAGTACTGATTGCTAGGCAGAGAGAGAGAGAAATGACACTTTTGATGCTCCACCTTGATTCTTTTCACAGGTGCAGCTGGCGGGTGCAACACTGTCGTGCAGATCAGCTGATTGTCCCTGCCGCACGCTGCCGCCTCTTCTCTTCTGCCTCGTCATCTCTTTACTATTAATTTGTATTATATCATTTTACACTTAGGAACAGTTACACCACAACTGTCACACCTACACCATGTATTACATACATCAACTACATAACAATTAGTTGTTACTGTAAATGTAGCAAACTTTTCACTCAGTTTGACCTGAGTACAGGATTTTTCACAGTCGTCACGGAGTTTTTTCCTCAAGCTTGTTTCTATTAACGTTAATACGAGGTTTTTACGTTCATGGGAGACTGTGACTTTCTCCTGTAGCAGGGTAGTACACACACCACAGTGTGAGTCTTATGTGACTGAGTTAGGATTTATATGTATGTATATAAAAAAAAAAAAATTTGATTTTGATGGGGAGTAATGTCACGAATTGGCGCGAGTGTGTTTATAAGTTCGTGACATTTTTGTTCACTGTGAAAACCACGAATTCTAGTGGAATTCTCATTGTATATCGCTCATTTCAACCGTCCACGCATTCGCTCGATTGGGACAATTTTTAGAAGATTTTTCACTGTTTCATAAGTGATCATCCTTGAGCGCGACATTAGCACCTGCGCTGAGTGATTTATTCTGAGTGTGTATCGCTCACATTATTTCCATTGGCCATTAGCAAGCGCGGCCGGCCCTCACCTCTCTCTCACAATTTGAAGTCAGTCAGGATTGGAACATCGTTAGAGCAGGTTTGTTTGGGCCCAGTGTGGAGCAGCACTGCTGTTGTCCAGTGAGTTCCTGAAATCTCTGCTCAGCTTGAATTGGCGTAGAGGTTTAGCAGTTGCAGCGTCCGTCCTACATGCCGACGCCCAGTTCTATTTCACTTAGCCCACTGTCTGATCAGTATTTCCTTTCGTTTTTCCTAGGCTTCAGAGTTTAGCTTTTGAGTGAGCGAGTTAGTGTGTTCTCCTTATTTTGGATTAATTTGAGACTCATGTAACGTAAAATTTATTTCAGTGTAAGTAATAAATTTACAGTTCTTTTTCTTGAGCTTAATGTAATGTAAACTCGTGTTTTATTTCTCCACATTAAACTTATTTTAATTGCCGCTCCTAGTTCGCATAAATGCTTTGTATTATTCATAACTGGTATTTAGACCAGTCCTCTTGTACTAAGCTTAAATCCGTTGTGCCAGCCTGGAGTTAATGCACCGGCAAGAACCTGTATATCATTAATAGCATTAGTTATTGATTATCAGGGATGGAGTCACTTTCTCCAGAGGCTAACAGTACACAAACAGCACGTGTGAGTAATTAGTCTCTGCTGTATACTGTTGAGAAAGTTTATAAATTCTCGTCCTTAGAGAATCGACGCAGTAAGCCGGCATAAAGTAAACTTACTGCTTGATTTTCACAAGTCAGTTCATTGTCCATATTTACAAGCAACATTTTAAAGTATTCTTTAATACACAAATTCCCCAAAACCCCGTGACACTTGCTAAATGATAGTATGCAACAACAAGCTTAGAACTGTTTTTCTGTCTGTCCGTATCTGCAGGGTGAACAAAGTCACTCACAAAAAAATATGTTCAGATTATCCTAATAATGTTCAAAAGAGTGTTTTATGTTAGTATACATATTACATTAGAAAGTAAAATAAAATAGATTACTTTTAAAATGTCACGTAATTAGAGAGTATTGGTTAAGCCTCCTAAGTAATATACGATATAATAAATTTCTTTTGGCAGTAATAGGTCCCAGGTCTCATAGTCACACCCTTTTGATTCTTACCGTTGACATGACACATACTAACAGCCAGTACAACACTTTATATTTAATGTTCCCATCACAAACACCTTTTTTCCATTCTCACTTTCCCAGCATGTGGAAGGTTTAAGTCTTGGTATCACTATCTCTCCATGGAAAAAGTCCGGTCCTGTAGTCGGACCTTATATGGACTGATACGGATACATTCAAATGCTTGTATAATACTAACTTTTACACAGACTCATACTATTACCATCCATCCAGCATCCAGCATGCCTCTCTGTCAGGAGCATACAGGTCTGAGGCAAGGGTACCACTCACGTGCGCCTGAGAGGCATTAAGTGAGCAATAAAGCCCAATCGTTCCGTGCACCCACCCTTTATGGCCCACATTCGGTTGTATCCCATTAACTTACTACACCACCAGGTGTCCGTTTGTTTCTAGGATGATTACCACATACGTAATAAAATGTTTCCCGGAGTGCAAAAAACTATTGGCTTGTCGTTCACTGTTGACTCATCCACAGGTAGCACTAAGTTATATTGAGTGGATGGTGGGCGTCCCCACCTAACACTTGACATTACACCTGTTGTATATCTACACCGACGCCTACACCTACAGCCACATTTACACCCACACCCACACACAGATACCAGACACCCACACCAACACTCACACTCAGACACCAAATACCCATTCCCACACTGACACTCAGACACCGACACTCAGACACCAAACACCCATACCCACACTGACACTCAGACACCGACACTCAGACACCAAACACCCATACCCACACTGACACTCAGACACAGACACTCAGACACCAAACACCCATACCCACACTGACACTCAGACACAGACACTCAGACACCAAACACCCATACCCACACTGACACTCAGACACCGACACTCAGACACCAAACACCCATACCCACACTGACACTCAGACACCAAACACCCATACCCACACTGACATTCAGACACCGACACTCAGACACCAAACACCCATACCCACACTGACACTCAGACACCAAACACCCATACCCACACTGACACTCAGACACCAAACACCCATACCCACACTGACACTCAGACACCAAACACCCATACCCACACCCACACTCAGACACCAAACACCCATACCCACACCCACACTCAGATACCAAACACCCATACCCACACTGACACTCAGACACCAAACACCCATACCCACACCCACACTCAGACACCAAACACCCATACCCACACCCACACTCAGATACCAAACACCCATACCCACACCCACACTCAGACACCAAACACCCATACCCACACTCACACTCAGATACCAAACACCCATACCCACACCCGCACTCAGATACCAGACACCCATACCCACAAACACACTCATATACCAAACACCCATACCCACACCCACATTCAGATACCAAACACCCATACCCACACTCACACTCAGATACCAAACACCCATACCCACACTCACAATCAAACACCAAACACCCATACCCACACTGATACTCAGATATCAAACAACCATATCCACACCCACATCTTCACCAACATTCACCCTTAGACATCTACACCCACACCCACAGCCACACCCAGACCCACACCCACTTCTGCAACTACATCAACACCAACACCCGTAATTAGACATGTTACCGGCCATCTACAAGCCCATGTATATTCATTCCCATATCAAGGCACAAAATACCCACATCCACACTCAGACATAGATACCCACACCAACGCCCACACTCACGCCCGCATCCACATCCACACCACCAACAGCATCTAATGTTCATACTAATACCCTTACAACTGCACTCACATATACCTGCTTCACCTCCACACCTCCACAGCTACACGCAACCATTCTTATGTACACACTTATACAACACACACACACACACACACACACACACACACACACACACACACACACACACACACACACACACACACACACACACACACACACACACACTTGCAAACCTATTCACTTTCACATCTTCACACTTACTCTCTTACACATCAGTAAACACACTTACACGCTTACAAAGTTACACACTAACATACCTGCCATCACACTTGCACACCTGGACACTTCCACACCTGCATTCACACTTAAACATCTATACACATACTTGATACCTGCCCACTTCACACTTACACACAAATGTACACTCTTCCACACCTGCACGCCCAGGTAGAGTCAGACATTAGGCCGGTGCGTCATGGTAGTGTATTGATCTTCCTACACCCAGTCATGCCTACCCACCTGCCTCACTCTCACTCCCTCACTCACTCACTTACCCAGCACTCTCACCTTTTCACTCACTCGCTCATTCTCATACTTACCCACCTGCCTCACCTTCCTAATTGTCTCACCCACCCTCACGTCTACCCACCTTCCTCACTCACTCGTCCACTTACCTTATTGTTCACGCCTACTCATTTTCCCTCACTTGCTCACTCTTTTACTCAACTCCGTATTCACTCTGTCACACAAGCACTTACCTCATCACCTCACTCACTCACTCACTCTAAATCGCTTTCTTATCTCCCACTCATTCCATCACTCATCAACCTACTTACCTCAATCTTTTCATTCATTCACCCTCTACATTTTCCTCACTCCCCCACTTACGTATTCAGTCACACAGTCACTTACCCACCCTCTTCCTCACCTATTCACAATCTGTCATTCACCTACCTTACTCCTTCATTCACTCGCTTTCACACTCAGTCACTCGCTCACTCACCTAGCCCACCCTCCTCATTCACTAATTCCCTCAATCACTTTCGCTTACCCACCTACCTCACCCCTCACTTACTGTCACATGTTCACCCATTTAACTCACTCCCTATCTCACTCACTTATTTACCCACGTACCTACTGTAGCACTCTTGCTCATTCACTCACCAACATCCTCGCTT
The DNA here is from genome assembly GCF_032717465.1 of Coenobita brevimanus. NCBI lineage: Eukaryota > Metazoa > Arthropoda > Malacostraca > Decapoda > Coenobitidae > Coenobita > Coenobita brevimanus. The sequence goes on along the minus strand of NC_136974.1, from coordinate 15,785,059 downwards.
CCCTATCTACCTCATCCCCTCACTCCCTTACTCTCACACCCACTCTCGCCCACTCACTCACTCACTCACTTCCTTTCCCACCAGCTTCACCTCACTTACTAACTCATTCGTCCTCACATGTTTGTCTACCTTTCATTCTCACTAAGCCGAGTCTTCTTTACCCCTGCACAGTTGTTGACTTTACTTGTATACACGGGTTTTATTCGTCCCTGTGTAGAGTACAACTCTCATGTGTGAGGATGCTTCCCAAATACAGCTCCTCTCAATAAGGTGGAGTCATGGGCTTTTCGTCTCCTCCTTTTACTGGCTCCCTTCAACCTGTCTCTTCTCCACACAGTTGCATCTTTATCTCTTTTCAGTCGCTACTTCAATGATCACTACTCCTCTGAACTGTGTGCTTGCATCCCACCACCACTAAGACGGGCGATTAGCAACCGTCTGTCAACAAATTCTCAACCCTTTCCTGTCCAGCTCTCTGATGCAAGTGTTAACCGTTACTCTCAGTTCATCATGTATGCAACAGGCCAACTCTGGAACTGTCTTCCTCTGCCTGTATTTCCTACTGCCTATGACCTCCAGTCATTCAGATGCAGTGTGTCCAGGCATCTCGAAATGAACAGATCTTGAATTTGACTATGTTGTTTTTTGTTTTTCCTTGGAGGAAACAATCTTACGAGCTTCTGGCCTTTGATTCCTTCTTCCTCGCATTAAAAAAAAAAAAATCTTACTCTCTTCACATGTTTACCCGTCCACCCTTACGTCACTTAACTCATTCTCATTCACCCTATTCTACTTACCCTTTGTGTTTCACTCATTGTCACACTAACTCTCACGCTCACTTCTTTTTCGTCAACTTACTCACGCACTTGCTCATGCTCACACTCACACTCTTCGTGTTGTACTCAGTCTTGTAGTCAGTATCCCACTGTCACTCATTTTTACTCCCTTGGTTCTTTTCACTTACTCACTCAGTCACCCACACTTATCCTCAAGTTTATGCATTTATCTGCTTAACTCTCCTCTTGCATTCCTTCCCCATTACGGCAGACACGTAGCACCCTCCCAGCTACTCACTCCCACCCATTTTCTGCCCAATTTCCAAATGTAAGAGTCAGTCTATACTCTCAGTCCTTCATGTATGCAAGTGGTAATTTTGGAACTATCTTCCCCATGGTAGTAGTCAGTGGCAACTATCGTCCCCTCACCTGTTGTAGTGTTGTTTATTTCGTCCAAAGGTGACACTATACCAAGTGACAAGCCTAGTGGTTTCCTGTAATAGGAAACCACATACAAAGCTGGATGGTACCCATAAAACCAAATAACGAGGTGATGTGGAGTCTTCTATGGTGCCCCTATTATCTGGGTGGGGAGACGCAAATGCCACGTCCATCCAGGAGCCAAACTCCCACACTTCCGCTCCCCCGCGCCTCGCTATGGCTAGGCGCTGTCCACCACAAGGTAACATCAGTTCACTTGCACGGAATGGTCCGCAAGGGCGATGCTTGCCAGCGCTTAATGGGTCTGCTCGGCCAGACAGACCGGGGTTACCCCTACTACTACTACTACTACTACTACTACTATTGATGATGATGATAATAATAATAATTATTATTATTATTATTATTATTATTATTACACTGTCTTGCACACTTCGCCTTCCCCATCATTACTTTCAGTCTTTGTACATTCATTGTGTACTGACGTCTCGAACGAAATTTGTCCTTTGCTTTCTTTATCGTTTTATTTTATTTGGAAAGAACGAATTTAAGCCTTTTGAGCCTTGGGCTCTTTCTCTTCGGCAAAAAAGAGAAAAGTTTTCCCCGCAAACTTCCTCTCTTTTCCAGTAGTTGTCACTCACTCCTGCCCCCACTCCCACCCCACACTCACCCTACCTCACACAAACACAGTCACCCTCCCACACGCCCACCTACCCACCCACCCAGACAGATCTCTCTCTCTCTCTCTCTCTCTCTCTCTCTCTCTCTCTCTCTCTCTCTCTCCATTTACCAGGCACTATCTTTAACGCCACCCAGCAACCCATTTCCAGTGTATATAAGAGACAAGTTCTATAATTTAACCCATAGGAATATCAATAATAGGGAGGAATAACAGAGTACTTTTATTTTTCTGTCTTCGTAGGTGTACTCTCCGCTTGAAATGAATGGGGTACTTTGTAATGTGATCACTGTAATTGCCTAGTTTGGGACGGTAATAGTAGTTGATATGACGTTAAGTGGAGTATGACAGAGAGAGAGAGAGAGAGAGAGAGAGAGAGAGAGAGAGAGGAGGGTCATACAAAACTTCTATCATTAACTCCACAATCTCAACACCCACAGGAACCCGCCTCAGCCACTCCAGGTTTATTATGCAGAATTTTCTGTTACCTTGACACAACACGATTTAACCCCTTCGCTCCATTGACCTATTATTTTGGTTTATTCTTGCTGCCCCCTGACGGTCACAGTATCTATCTTAGGGCATATCTGTTGCAGTGAAGGGCTCAGGGAAAGCTACATGCAATCCACCTAATTCGAGAAACTTGTCATAAACTGAAATAGATCGTCTGGAAGTTGTAAGAGGGAATTGACAGAACAGCCTACGTCGGCAAAAGGAAGAGTTTACCACCTTTAGTACGGAGTGGTCTTTTTAAATTAACATTATCCAGAGTATATATACACACGTTATCATAATATATGGGTTATAACTCAGACTGCAATGTAGACAAACCCCCAGTTCTTATCGGTCATTTTTGGAACGACTTTGGTTGACCAGCCTGTATCGTCCCACAGTATGAAGTTAACGACATAGGGAGGCCAGGCACACTGTGGTTATTATAATTATGTAGTCAGCCTGCATCCCACATTATAGAATGCAGTCAGTAACGATAATTTAGTGATACAAGGCACGCTCTATTTTCATTCTGCGGTCCGAATACGAGTATTTTAAGAAAATGAGGGTTTGCCTTCTCCTTTGAGATTCACTTTTGATGCACACGATCGTGACCTGAGATCCGCTTTATTACTGTTAGTTAGTAAGGAGGGTCTCATCAGATAGGCACATTTTTTCAGTGTGAAAAGTAAGTATTGGTCACGGAGATGTACAAAGTGGCAACGTTGTTATCATTATATATCCGATTCTCGGCATAAACTTCTCAGTCCGTTCCGAGACGGAACAGTCTTATGCACTGTACCAGCAGATGTGGCCCACGCCCCTACGTGTGACCATTAGGCACTGGTGTCTACCTATCTGCGCTTAGATATGATGGGATTATTTCATTCAAGCCTGATCTGGTGGTAATACTGAGGTTATATAATATGTCCGTGGGTGTCGTGGAAGTTCAGCAAAGTATGTTTTAAAGAAGCATCCATCCATCCATCCATCAGTCCATTATTGCCCTGTGAAGAGTGTCGGGATCCAGGGCGACACTTATCGGTCCTGGCATAATCATCCAGGTGTAACCAGGTGCCCTTCCCTCAACTGCATTACTTTGGCAATATATACCCCAACCAACCCTCGCACTGAAACCGTATTGGCCTCATCAGGGTGGAGCGTGTTCATTCCTTAGACTACCAGGAGTTCATTCGTTAGTTACATTATATGGTTACTACACTGCGTGGTAACAGGGAAGATACCACCACAACAAACATCAAAACCTTTCCCTACCTCGAATTCGTGAACTTCGGATCAGCAGTTACGTCCTCTACCGCTTGACCACCAGCTCAGTAGTAAGGAGCATCTAATAGCAATATGTGGTGCATTAGCATCACGAGTTTATTGCCGTCACAACTTGGGCTACCCCTAAGTTTTGGGGGTCGTAAGTTGTGTGTGTGTGTGTGTGTGTGTGTGTGTGTGTGTGTGTGTGTGTGTGTGTGTGTGTGTGTGTGTGTGTGTGTGTGTGTGTGTGTGTGTGTGTGTGTGTGACAGGCAGGCAGGCAAGCAGGCAGGCAGAGATTAAAGGTCGTGAACTTGAACTGAGGTGGAGGTATTCATATGCGTACAACAGATAGATAGGAAGGCAGGCAGGTAGGTAGGTAGACAGATAGATAGACAGATTAATAAACTAGATATATAGAAAAAAACATTCATAGGGAACAAAAGAGATATATCCATCAACAATGGAAAAAATCACCGAAATTAATCAAATAAATTGGCCGACCCATTTATGAATCCAGGTAATAAAACTTAATTGATACAAAATACCAAATAATATCGTCATATTTCCATTTAGCTCGACCAAAACATGGGTGGAATGAAGGTAATTGGAGTGGGGTTTGGCAGTATAGCGCCGGAGGATATGAACGAACTTTTCCGGGAAGGGACGAAATTTTATTGCAGAGAGAGAGAGAGAGATTCTCTCTCTCTCTCTCTCTCTCTCTCTCTCAAAAGAAAAAATCATTTAGTTATATGGAAGCAAAATCTATTAAAAAAAAGAGCAGGAAATGTAACCACAGCAACCAACAAGCGATACCATATATATATATATATATATATATATATATATATATATATATATATATATATATATATGTGTGTGTGTGTGTGTGTGTGTGTGTGTGTGTGTGTGTGTAACTGGAAGAAGTGCGAACAAAGAAATGAACCAACATCTGAAAACATGAAAGTATGCTGTAAAACACATTATGAAAATAGACAAATTTGTTAAATAAAAGGCATGTTTGTTTTACCTATGAGGTTCCCATAAAAAATGGAAATATGAAATTTGCTTCTAAACACTAATAAGCAACAGACAGAATGTGACTACTCAGTAAAAGCTGACCTTTAAAACATCCACCTGACAAGCAGGGTAATTTATTCAATTACACTTTCTCAAGTTAAATACGATCAAACAAAAACCACTTTCAAATGGCTGCTTAGTGGAGTGTAAGGAAAAAGCAAAATTTTTCTTTCACCAATTTAAATGAAGAGTGTAATGATAGATAATTGTGTCAAAAAATATAAATAGGAGAGAAAACAAAATATAATGAAACCACATCAAAAATACTGGCAGTAAGCAAAGATACCATTGCATTTTCTTTCCCAACTAAATTCACATCACAAACTCAAAGGAGCAAAACTTCTTAAAACTGTATCATAAACAATAAAAAAAATCATCACCCAAGCAACGTCTCATCACTAATAATAATAATAGTAATAATAATAATAATGATAATAATGTCTGCGTAAAAAATATTGTGCATCCCATTTCAGCCGCTGGTAACATTTTCCAGTTAGCATGGCCCTAAATTCCCATTCTTTGGTATTCTCGGCGGCCAGA
>NC_136974.1:15712287-15774787 GCF_032717465.1 Coenobita brevimanus | reverse complement strand
GAATTTTGCCACTGATCTTTGAGTTACAAAAAAAAAAAAAAAAAAAAAAAAGGTATACAAGATGCTTTACTACACACTTTCCGTGAAGCTACCGTGGCTCCTTGTAACCCAGTTTCGGCGTAACCCAAGTCGTTTCATCACATGCAATACGAGTAGGTCATGTTTATCCTTCCTATCTACCTACGTTTTTATGCACTTCAAGGTAAATTTTTGACCAGATAGGACAAGAGATAGCCTTCAGCAACCTCATCACAGCAACAGACCCTTCCTTAGTACAATAAAATCATCTGACTGCAGCAAGAATATATTACGAAAAATATATCATCATATTAAAGGGATCAATACGAAAGGAGGTAGTGGTACGCCTTCCCCGTAACGCAACCCCGGCAGCGTATAAGCCATTATTGCCTGAACTCGAGTCGTTTCTGAGAACTGGCAGTACCCGTCGCTTCCTGGCTGCGTCATTTGTGTTGCGTTCTTGCTATTACCAGACGATTTTATTCAGATTAGGAGATTCTTGTCAAGACGAAAGGAATAGCTGCTTTACCCCGTTCACTATTAAAAATCCAAAGTTTAATGAAATTGTCTGAAGTCAGCAAGAATAAATAGGCGGCACTGTGGTTGAAGGGATAAGAACACAACAGCATCCATCTCTCCCTGGGTCCTCATGCCTACGTAAGTCACATTGATTTTAACAGCTTCACCATCATCTTGTACCTAATATTGATGTGTTACTGCCACCAGGTAAATGTATTGGGCTTTGAGGAGACTTTTCAGATTGTAGGGGGTCGTTTTCATCACTGTTAACTTGTCCCTTACTAGAGGACTCTATTAAACCGAGTAATATTATCTGGCAGCAGCAGGCATCAAATACTGGCCAAGTTCACATTAAATATCAGGACTAAGCTGCCTGGACTAGACCCTGTATCTTTCAGTTGGGAAAATAAAGGCTTGAGTGAATTATTATTATTATTATTATTATTATTATTATTATTATTATTATTATTATTATTATTATTATCATCATTATTATATATGTGACTGGTTTACGATGAACGAATCTTTTTTAATTAATTTCAGGGTAATTCAACCGATGAATGACATAAGTTCAAGAAACTGTATTCTTTATTAACATATTTAACGCAATCTTCCGGTGTTGCTGTTTGCTGATGATACAGTATTGTTCAGTGAAGATGAATGGGAGTTGCAAGGTTTGGTGAACGAATTTGGGACAGTGTGTAGGAGGAGGAAGCTGAAAGTTAATGTAAACAAAAGTAAAGTTATGGTGTTTGAGTGGAATGAAGTCACAGAGTGTGCAGTGAGGTTGGATGGTGAGGATATGGAGAATGTGAGTGCATTCAAGTACTTGGGTAGTGTGATGAGTAAGGATGGAACTTTGGGGGATGAAGTACGTGAAAGGGTACAGCAGGGAAGAAAGGTTGTTGGTACACTGAAAGCAGTGATGAGAAATAGGGAGGTGAGTATGGAAGTTAAGAAGTCACTGCATGATGGTATTGTGATCCCTACCCTGACGTATGGAAGCGAGGCGTGGACCTTGCAAGAGGGGAACAAGTCAAGAGTGAGAGCAGTGGAAATGAGTTACTTGAGAGGAGCATGTGGAGTGACGTGGAGGGACAGGTTGACGAATGAAGAAGTGAAGGAACGTTGTGGGGTAGATGTGGATGTGGTTGAAAAGATTAGGAGAAATACACTGAGGTGGTTTGGACATGTGGAGAGAATGGAGAATGAAAGACTGACTAAGAGGGTGTATATAGGTGAGGTGGAGGGAGGGAGAGGGAGGGGTAGACCGAGGATGAGGTGGAGGGATGGAGTTGAGAGGTATATGAGGGAGGGGGGGGTGAGTTGGGGGGAGGGGAGTCAATGGTGGGTGACAGAGTGACTTGGAGGCGTTTTGTCTGCGGCCACCCTTTGCGGGATTAGGGCGTCGGGCTATAGATAGATAGATAGATAGATTTTTCGTTTTTCTTTTTATGCCAGTCGTAGCCCAGAGCTGAACAAGAATATGTACAGTAAATACAATCATGTGTGTGTCACGGGGGTGGGGGTAGGTGAGGAGGTAGACAAGGATGTGTAGATATGACCATGCGTGTTGTGCATGTGTGTGTGTGTGTGTGTGTGTGTGTGTGTGTGTGTGTGTGTGTGTGTGTGTGTGCAGAGGGAAAGTAGGTGGGTGGCTGGATAGACAAATATGTGTGGTTACGTCCATGTGTTTTTGTGTGTGTGTGTGTGTGTGTGTGTGTGTGTGTGTGTGTGTGTGTGTGTGTGTGTGTGTGTGTGTGTGTGTGTGTGTGTGTGTTTGTGTGTGTGTGTGTGTGTAGAGGAAAAGTAGGTGGGTGGGTGGGTAGACAAGTATTTTTTTTTTTAATGTGTCCGACTCTGGCCATAGGCTTCACAGCCTGCTCTCAAGGCCCAGTAGTCCTCCTACACACCATACACCTCTACTGTACATGTCACCACTTCGGCGCTAACACGCACCGTCCATATTGAATACATGCTAGGGCTGTCTCAAACAGGACAGGGGTGTTGGGGGTATTTTTACGTGTCGGCGGGCCTTCTGGTAGATCAGTAATGTCTGATTTTAAGAAATTCAAATCCTTAAACTGTTCCCTGCCCCAGCGGGATTTGAACCTGGGTCCGGTATAACTGCAGGCCACCTCTCTACCTATTGAACCACCACGTTCATGTGTTTTGTATGGGGGAGGGGGTGAAGGTGACGGCAAGGCTGAATAGAAGCGTCCCTCTGTTTTTATGTATGCATATGCTGAATTATGCACGGATGCAGATGAAGCCATTGTGTGTATGCAGGTGAGTGGAGGCGATGATATACAGATACGCGTATGTGGTGTTTATCAGTGTGTGTGTGGCAATCGGTGGCTGAATGTGTGAGTTAAGAGGCAGGAACCAGAGCCATGGACCCCCCCTGTGTTGATGTATGTTTTCTCTGGCATTTGTGCGTGTCTGAATTGTAGTGTTTGATTTCTCTGAGTGCAGCAGTGTGTGTGTGTGTGTGTGTGTGTGTGTGTGTGTGTGTGTGTGTGTGTGTGTGTGTGTGTGTGTGTTAACCCTTGTAGACAGATGATGGTCTTTCTGTTTTGTCCTCATTACTTTCACACGCCTTTCTTTAGCTTCGTAGAGACCTTTACATCTGAAGGAATTAGATTAACGCTTCCGTACAAAAGGCATATTCTAAGTGCCTCAATCATTGTCTAGAAATAGCAAGAATCTTTTAATATCATCCTATTCAGCATGTTAAGGTGAGTTTTTCTGCTTGTGCATGAATATTTGCCGAGAATGTGTGTGTGTGTGTGTGTGTGTGTGTGTGTGTGTGTGTGTGTGTGTGTGTGTGTGTGTGTGTGTGTGTGTGTGTGTGTGTGTGTGTGTGTGTGTGTGTGTGTGCAATTATGCGTACATGCGTGAGTACTCCTAATATGTACTGTGCGTGTATGTGACTCCAATGTGCATGAGTGTTTGTGTACTATTAAAGTATTGCTGTATGCGTTTTTATATTCACGTGAATTGCCAGTGTGTGTGTGTGTGTGTGTGTGTGTGTGTGTGTGTGTGTGTGTGTGTGTGTGTGTGTGTGTCTCTATATATATATATATATATATATATATATATATGTGTGTGTGTGTGTGTGTGTGTGTGTGTGTGTGTGTGTGTGTGTGTGTGTCTAGTATTAATAAATGTATGTGTGTATAGTGTAAATATATGCATGTGTATGTCAGTGTATGTAGGTGTGCGTATGTGTCCTGCTGCGTATACACGTGTGTGTCGGCAGACCCTACTTTCTTCACCGCCAACATGAAGACGGCAGCTTTATCTTGGTGAACCAGTATAATTAAGGCTTGGTTCACTCTGCCTCCCTCTACGTCTGTCCCTACTGTATGTCCCTCAGTCTGTCTCTCTTGTCTGTATTTCTCTCATAAATAAATAAATAAACAAATAATTGTATTATATGTTCATATATAACTTATGTACATATGTATATATATTACATTCATAAATATGCATATATATATTTATATATATATATATATATATATATATATATATATATATATATATATATATGCAGAAGCCATAGGCCAGTAAGATTGTCTCCTCCAAGAAAAACAAAAACAACATAACAGAGAGCTAGAATTAAAGATCATTAAATTTCGAGATGCCTGGACACACTGAGTTTGATAGACTGAAGGTCATAGGCAGTATATATATATTTAATGGACATAAATACGTATATATATGTATATATGCATATTTTTATTTACAGTATTTATATACACCTATAAATACATACATAGTATATATATATATATATATATATATATATATATATATATATATATATATATATATATATATATATATATATATATATATATATATATTGCCTTCCTTTTTCTCGGCGTGTATAGTTTCTGTCTTCCAATTTTCTCCTTTTTCACCATCTCTCCATTTTCCTTTCTACCTTCTCTGCCTCTTCCTCCCATCCTTCAGTCTCTACATTTCCTCCTCCCTCTCCTTTTTTTCCCGCTTCTCCTCTTTTCCCTTTCCTCCTCCGTCTTTCTTCTCTTTCCTCTCCCCCTCCCTCTGTCTCCCTATATCTTCTTTCCTTCCGCTCTCCCTATCTCTCTTTCCTCCCTTCCCCTCATACGTTTCTCCCCTCTTCTTTCGCTTTCACTAATTCATATGCATCGACTTCCCTCTTTCACGTTATCTTCATTTCACCTCCTCTTCCTCCTCCTCCTCCTCCTCCTCCTCCTCATCCTCCTCCTCCTCCTCCTCCTCCTCATCCCCCTCCTCCTCCTCCCCTTCTTCTAACCCTCTATATCTCAGCTTCTTGGTCCATTCCTTCCCTTTTTCCTTAATCTATTCCCCACCCTTAACTTTATTACCTCCATTTCCTTTTTACTATTTCCTACCTTCCTTCCTTGTTTCTCCTCCTCTCTTCATGCCACCTTCCTTCCCTCCGTCCTTCTTTACTTGCTTACTTACTTGCATACTTCCTGCCTTTCATTCCAGCCATGTCCTTCCTTCATTTCTATCTTTCTCCTTTCCTCCGTGCATGTTTATTTCGATCTTTCCTTCATTGTCTCTGTTCGTTCTTTCATATTCTTTTATCTGTTTCTCCATCCTTCTTCTCTTTGCCCTCCTACCATTTCCCTTCCTATCCCATCACAGTCTTGTGCTTTCTCGCCCCTTCCCCTCCTCCTTCATTTTTCCTTCCTTTCCTCTCCTTTTCTCTCATCCATTCTTGTTTTTTTCCTATCATTATTCCTTCCTTCTTTCTTTCCTTCTATCCCTCCCTCTTTCCTTTCCGTTTTTTCTCTATTCCCGTTCCTTTCTTTTGCCAACGATGTTTTCTTTTCCTCTGTCTCCATTCTCCTTCCCCCTATCCTTCACTTTCATCCCTCTCCTTCTTTCTCTTTATTTTTCTCTCCCTCCTTGCTTCCTTCCTATCGTCCTTCATTCATGTCCCTCCTTCCTAATTACCTATTTATCAGTGCCTCCTTTCACTTTTCTCCATCGATTTCTGAGCTTCCTGCTCTCTCTCTCTCTCTCTCTCTCTCTCTCTCTCTCTCTCTCTCTCTCTCTCTCTCCCCCCCCCCCCAGCCTTTTCTGAATACGCGAATGCGTATGTAATTCTCGGCAGTCTTATGTGTAGGTTATGTGTGTGTGTGCGTGTGTGTGTAATGCACTGTACCGTCAGCGCAACTCTACGTGACCGCGCCAAAACAAACATGTGCGATATAAGTAAAATTCCTCATAGCAACCAAAATACAGTTATTTTTATCTGAACGCCCACCATCATCATTTTACTTGTTGGCGGGGTAACCCTTGCGTTTTTAGATTTCCAAAGACAATCTGGAACACAATCAGGGAGATTCCTAAGGGTACTAAGGGAAATATTGCTCCTTGCACAGCGAAGGGCATCCTGCAAGTTGATCTCTGTAGACGTGTCCTCGTGTCTTAATTTGCCTTTGACGATGGCCAAGAGGTTTTCATTAAATGAAATATCAGGACTGCCCCCTGGCCAATCAGGAATCCACTCCACCTCACTTGTGCAAAACCAGATTTAGTCAACTTTGAGGTATGCTGCAGCACTACGGCATCAGTCTTCACAAAGCAGTCAGCCAAGCGGTCATTTAAAAGGCGAAGACAAACGTCTTTGGTTACTTTCTGGCCTGTATGGAGAATAATAACGTCGGTTAGTCCTTGATAAGATAAATCCCTTACACCATAAGGGAAGCAGGATTCTTGACAGTCTTTACTGTAAACCTGGGTTGCAGACATCCGACTCTCCACCAGGCCACAACTACTTTCCTTTGGTGTCACTAATACAAAACGTGGATTCATTGGTACATAAAACACATCTCCAGTCATATGCAGTCCAGGAAACGTATTTCTCTGCAAAAGCAACTCTTTCATTTTTTTCGCAGGACATCGGTAACAAGAGGCGTTTTCCTGGCCGTCACCAAGTATTTCATTCCCTTTTGTATGGTGGTCTGAGTAGCTCGTATACTCACGTCTTGGAGCAGAACAGGATTTTCTTCCTTCAGTTGTCTGGCAGTAAGGGTGGGGGGTTTTATTCAGTTGACGCTAAGAACTGCGACTACTCAGGGAGATCTTAGTTGTCCACCCCTTATGTCTGTAGGAGAGTACCTCTGATTCCCCTGGGGGCTTGAAACTGTTGACTAATTGGCGTACCGAACATTTATTAACACTGGTTTGGTCAATTATCTGACATTTATTTGAACCTATTTTATGACACCCGATAACTCGTAGAATGTTATCGTAACTTGTAAAAGGCTTATACATTTGTTAACAAGCGTCACTGTTAATTTAAACACGAAGCGCACGAGGAAGGAGGGGAGGCCATTTACATGAGACAAAACAGACTGACATTCAAAAAAAGTCCCTTTAACTATTTAAACTGACTGTTAGTGTCATTCAGGAGGATAAATGCAGAGGCGGGAGATTAGCTGCAAGTAGTCATTTTCTCTCTGGCAATTTTTTACTGGTTGCAAGAGCACGAGTTAACTTATACACTGGAGCAGGCCTCCTCAGTTACTTTCTTTGAAGGTCCAGCCACACTGCCTTCTTCTCTGGCAGAAGTCTTGATGAAATAAACATTATTAAATTAATAAAAAAAAATATGTAAGAGAACTCACTTTCTTCCTTTCAGGCTACATACGTAATTAGTACATCGAAATATAATGGAAAAAATCGAACTGTTTTGAGATACTACCCTGTGAGCACTCTTAAGATTGTTATTCAGTTGATATAGGTTTACAGCTATTCTTTCATGTAGTATGAGCACTATCAGATTGTTAAATAAGACATGCGAATCCATTCACAACACTGCCACTCCTCTTCACCTATCAGAAAGAGAAAATGAAAGTTTTCTCTGGCAGAAACCGCTATTATCCTCATAAGATAATCACAGTCACTTTAACACCACCACAACCACTTCACCACCATACCGTCAGCCTGTACCAGTCAAATTCTTTTCAACCCACCATTTGGACAAACTAATCACCACTAAACTGTGGCCACATGTGCAATTTGCTACCTACAGCATGCACAAGATACAGATAGATATAAAAAAAATGTTGATAATTATTTTAACCTTAATCTGGAAGAAACTGTTCGAAAACTTTGATTCTATCATTTCAGCGAGATACTGAACATCCAGATAAGGAAGTCAATAGCGTTCACACCAAAACTCGTCGCAGTATGGATTCGGACTGCGGTCCGGCATTTGAGCACTGTTAGAGCGTTGGACGGAAATGAAGCGAGGGTATGTAGCTAGAGGAGCGTTGTGTGTCCCCACCGTAAAAGAGAGTAGGATACAAGCAACGAACTAAGAGGAGTAGCAACTAAAGGAGCAGTGAAAGACGGAGATAGGTATGCAGCACTGCGGCGAACAGAGAGACTGAAGGCAGTCAGTAACAGGAGGAAGTAGATGAGACGAAACGCCTTCGACTCATCTGTTTACAAGCAGTGTAATATGTGGTGAACCCACTGCACATGAGTTTGTGTGTGTGTGTGTGTGTGTGTGTGTGTGTGTGTGTGTGTGTGTGTGTGTGTGTGTGTGTGTGCGTGTGTGTGTGTGTGCGTGTGTGTGTGTGCTTCTTTTGTGTGAGACTGTGCATACGTCTCAGTGCTTGTGTATAAGCATGCCTGATTGCAAACGTGTACTTGAATCTAGTGGTTGCCTTAATATTAGACTGTGTGTGAACTTGTGTCAGTGTTTACTTCCGGAATTGTGTGTGCGTATGTGTTCCACTGTGTGTGTGTGTGTGTGTGTGTGAATGCATGCATGTTTCTGTTCAGTTTCTGTATAGATAGATAGATAGGTATATAAACAGTTTGACATGTTTGCAGTTTCTATATATATATATATATATATATATATATATATATATATATATATATATATATATATATATATATATATATATATATATATATATATATATATATATATATATATATGTGTGTGTGTGTGTGTGTGTGTGTGTGTGTGTGTGTGTGTGTACAGTTCTATGGGTATAGTGTTTCTTCTAGATCCGTGTGTGGTTCTGTGTGCTAGTGTGTGAGTGTGCTGTATGTGTCAGTGCTCATGTGTGCATGTGTGTTAGTGCGTGTGTAAGTGTCTGTGTGAGTGGGTGTAATGCCTAATATGTCTGTATGTAAGTTTGTGTATGTCTGCAAGTGCCCATGTGCGTGCGTGTAAGTAGTTGTGCGTGAGTGCGTGCGTGCGTTAGTGGTGGCGCCTCTAGTCAATATTCGTGAATTATTTGTCTGGTTCAGCGGGTAAGTAGGTAGGAAGGTAAGTAGACTGCTTGTTCAGTAAGTAGATAGCTTGGTAGGTATGGAGGTGTGTAAATAAGTGTGTAGGTTAGTAGGGAGATTTGTTGGCAGTTAGGTAGGTAGGCACGTAGGTAAGTAGCTAGGTGAGTTAGTAGTTTGGTAGGCAGATACGTTTCCAGGTAGGTAAGTAAGTAGGTCGATAGTAATCAGGTAATTTGGCACATAGGTTGTTACATTGGTTAGGTAGGTTGGTAGGCAGATAGGTAAGTAGGTCGGCTGGTATATGTTATTAAGTAGGTAGGTAGGTAGGCATAAGTGGTAGAAACATATGTAGATAGGCAGGTATGTAGGTTAGATAGATAGGTAGGTAGGTAAGCAAGTAGAAAAAAAAGAAACAGGTATGTAGTTGGGAGGTTTTTGGAAAGTATGCAGGTAAGTAGGTAGTTCGTAGATAGGTAAGTAGGTAGTGAGGTAGGTAGGTAGTTGGTAGGCATGTTAGTAGGTATCTAATTGGTAAGTTGGTACGTACGTAAACAGAAAGAAAGGCAAGTGTGTTGGTAGGGGGGATGGTATGTAAGCTTCTATTTAGGTAGGTGGGTAGATGTGAATGTTTATATACAGGCAAGTAGATAAGCTGATAGATAGGTAGGCAGGCAAAGAGGAACGGAGGGAGGGAGGGACTATGCCGACAGGTAGGTAGGTTGACAGGTAAGAAGCAGGAAGGTAGTGCATTAAATAGATATGTAGGTAGACAGGTAGCTTTGTAAACAGGTAAGTAGGCAGGCAGGTAGGTGGTATATTAGGTAGATAGGTAGGTAGGCAAGTTGCTTAGTAAAGAAATATATCAGTAAGCGGCGGTAGGTTGGTAGGTAGGCAGGTAGGTAGATAGTATAGTAGTTGTACAGGTAGACGGGTCAGGAAGTGGGTGTGAAGAAAGAAAGAGACAGAAACAGACAGGTAAGAGTAGGAAAAGGAAAGAGGACGATAAAAAGGCAGTATAAAGGAAAGAGACAGACAGACAGACACACAGACAGACAGCAGGCAGACAGGCAGAGAGAGAGACAGAGATGCAGGCAGACAGACAGACAGACAGACAGACAGACAGACAGGCAGAGAGAGAGAGAGAGAGAGAGCAGGATTACAAATAAAATGCTTTAACATTACGAAGAGGCGAAACTTAAAAGATCAAGAAAAAGGTCAGTTTAGCAGAAGACTCTCGGAACACAGATCTACTTTGTTCACTTTTCTTAGGAATTAGATTTACCCTTTAGGTGCAACCTGTCAGTTGTGTATTGTACTTCAACTAATTACAGGCTATTTCACAGCAGAACTTTGGGGACAACAAAAAGGTTAAACTGTATCTCTATCTGCGTTGCAGTTGAAAGTTAAAAATTTTGTACACTGGTATAGTCCAAGCTAACGCCAGACGACTTTACTGAACTCACTGAAACTCACTCCAGCCAGAGAATAAAATATTGAGCTTGTAATGATTTCGAAACAGTGTTTGTACTTACATCCCTCAACTGCCACTGGTACAATGGGCAGTGTCCACTTCGTGATACCATGTCCTTAGCGATTTGTTTTACATATCACACCTTAACTTCCATTTAAATGTTGCTAATGAAAGCCACATCAAAATAAAGGGAGAAGTACATATTTCAATATATTCTTGGTATCTCCAGGCGGTTTTACTTGGTTGGAGAGTTACTTATGGAACTGGAGAGGGCTGCACATAACCATCGCGAATCCATATACTGCTGTAAGACCCACCTAAGCTGCACAGGATTGTCTAATAGTAACAAGGATATATATATATATATATATATATATATATATTTATTTATTTATTTATTTATTTAAGCCATGGAGCTGAAGGGGTTCTGATGTAATGTGTAAAATAAATCGCTAAAGTAAAGATAGTAGGAACTCATCCATGCCAGAGAGAAAACACAGCCCTTTGCTTGCATTCTTCTCCCTGTAAGGCAGGCAGGCAGCACTGGTCTATCTACATACCTTCACGCAGTCTCCATCCAAGCCTCTGATGCAAGACTTACCGGCATGCTCAGATTTTCATGTACACACCTGGCCAACTCTGAAATAATCCTCCTCAGTCTGTCTTTTTCCTTGCATAATCCATCAGTTTTTCTAATGCAGTGTAACTGAATGAGACATTTTGACTCCCTTTCATATGGATTTTTATTGAGGGGAAGAGAGAGAGAGAGAGAGAGAGAGGGGGGGGGAGGGAGGGAGGAATAGTGGCGAAAATTCTTGGTAACCCTTTGCCGAGTACAAACGTGCATCATTACCGAAAATAGAATAAGGCGTCATCGTGGCGAAGGACGTAACTCATTTAGTATGATGGCGCCTTTTGTGTTTTATTTTTGCTTCCACCAGACAACTGTACTGAGCTTAGGATGGGACAGTGGATAGTGATGGTGTTAATGTTGAGTGTTTACAACGGCTATAATGTATCTCTGCTAAGTTTAATCAAATCATCTGCAGGTAACAAGAATGGGTGTAAATGACGTCCTGGTACTGAAGGGCTTATTGGTGATTGCTTCTAACCACCTTGCTCAGTGTTTTCCTACGCTGCATAAAACCCATCGGCAGTAACACGATTAAAATATTCTTGGTCATTTGCAGTGAAGTGGTTGAAACAGGATTCCTACTGTCTTTTTATAATTTATACGATACATTCAGAACAAGATACCTGGTAGGAGAAGTACTTGAACATGAATGTTGTAAGCCTTTACGGCCGTTATTCCCTGACTCAAATGCATAAATTCATGTTGAGTTTATATATATATATAATGTACCGTAATAATGACGTACTGGTACTATTCCTTGTTAGTGTATTGTTTGTGATTACATATATTCATCTGGTGTGTATCTTTCCTGCAGTGTTTCACTGAGGCGTGTCAACTTTCCGTGGTGTCGCTTTTGCCTGTTTTTCCTTATTGGTGAGTCATGCTGGAGAGACACATCGTCATCCTAACCACATTTCCCTCCATTACATGGAATGGGAGGGATCTAGATTTAAGAAGAAGAATGTACAGAGTAGGAGAGCTATCAAGAGTGACCAGTGGAAGTATATCTGTAATACGGTGTGGGAAACCTCTTGTTTTCTCTCCTGCTTTAATATCGGTAAAGTGAAACTGATTCATTCTGTTAATATTTACAGTATGCCGGACCATGTAACGACCGTATGGTGTGTGGGATCGCTGTGTCTATGAAACTGTCCACCGCAGGAACAGATCCTATGGGAGAACGTCCTAAAGTTTGTGTGATATGTGTTTCTCTCTCTCTCTCTCTCTCTCTCTCTCTCTCTCTCTCTCTCTCTCTCTCTCTCTCTCTCTCTCTCTCTCTCTCTCTCTCTCTCTCTCTCTCTCTCTCACACACACACACACACACAGTTTATCTGGCCGCACCGTCCGTATAATGCAGTGTAGTAACCCCTGTCTGTGCTCCTTCCGCAGCTACGGAGGCCCCCGACGATCACATCCCGTGCACCAGCCCCGAGGACTGCCAGGGACTGGTGAACAGCGTGTGCGACACCAGCCTCAGCCTGTGTACCTGCCCCATAGACTACCCCCTCAGAGACGACGAGAATGCACACTGCTTGAAAGGTCAGTCAGCAGCACGTGTTCTCCCCTATCCAGAAAAGGCAACACCATTTTATTCAGCTCTGAGTGAACCCTGGCAGCCTAACGTCCTTGTTCAGAGACGTAGACAGTGAACGCTTCTTGAAAATGAAGTTAACCCTTTGACTGCTGTTTCACTAGACTTGACAATATAATTTTCTGTGAGGCCAAATAAAATTTCTAGGGACAAGAGTTAGTTAATCATTCCACTTCAGTTATAATATTCTCGTGTTAGTCTGAACGAATTTCTCAAGTTCACCGACTGCAGGGAATGGATCAGTTGGCCAGTACGGTGCAAGCTCAGAAACGATGAGAATTCTTACTATTTGAAAGGCGTGTTTTGGTCACAACGTCCCTTGTATTTATTCCAGCTTACCATTGACCCACTCATGTTACCTGATCTTAAATTTGACTCTCCGTTATCTTGTTCTTGTTTTTTCTTGGAGGGAACAATCATGGGGTCACCTGGCCTTTGGTTCCTTCTTTCTTGCATAAAAAACAACTTGATATTCTGTTGCCTAAGCACAACAATCCTTCAACATGCCACACACTTTGGCGCTAATACCCACCTCCCATACTGAATACATATTATATTAGGGTTGTTTCAGTCAAGTGTCCTGTCATTGTATTAGTGGCAGTGTTGCTGGAGTCGGAATCGTCTGCTTTAACGAGTTCATATAATCAAACCTATTCTACCTTGGCCGGGATCGAACTCCAGTCCATTCAGAAAGCAGATCACGTTTCTAACTACGTGAACACAAGGGACAGGAACGGAAGGGAGAGCAAGGAGAAAGAAGGAGGGAGCATTAAGAAAACAGGAAGATGAGAGAGGAAAGGGAAGGAGGAAGAGCTAGAAGAGGAGGAAATGAAAGGAAGAGGAAACGGAAGGAAGAGAGAGTCCTTCCTCTCCATTTCCGCCCATCCACTTCACCCTGATGTACTCTACTAAGCAGCACTTCGTTTTCCACTCCCAAAGAAAAACTCGTGAGAGAGAGAGAGAGAGAGAGAACAACAACAATAACAACAACAACAAGAAAGGGGAAAGAAAGTAGAGGATAGCGAGGAAAAGGAAGAGGGAGAGGAAAGGAGAGGAAGGAAGAAAGTAGGGGGAAGGAGAGGAGGGAGGAAAGTAGGGAGGAGAGAGAGGAAAGTAGAGGGGAAGGACAGGAGGGCAGAAAAAGCAAGAAAGAGTAGGTACAAATAAAGAAGAGAAGGGATGAATGTGAAGGAGAGGAAGGGGGAAGGAGAGCAAATAAGAAGGTAGAGAAAGGAAGGAGAGTAGGAAAGGAGAGAGAAAGGAAGAGGAGGAAAGGAGAGAAGTGACAGAAATAAAGGAAAGAAGAGGGTGAGAGAGAAAGAAGGCAGGGAATGGAGGGAGAGGAATGTGGAAGAAGAGAAGGAGGGAAGGAGGCATAAGAGAAAGGAGAAAAGAAATGAAAGTAGGACGGGAGAGGGGAGAGAAGAATTAGTGAATGATAAATCGGTAAATAAAAGAGAAGGAGCGGATGTGACGCAAGAGAGAGAGAGAATGACCAGAGAAAACCAAGACAGAGACAGGGAAAGGATAAGGAAAGAAAAGGAAGGGAAAGAAACAAGAAAAAAAAGAAAGCATGAAAAGATTGAGAAAAGGATAGCTGGGTAAGAGAGAGATGTTTGTTGCTGTTGTTAAGATTTATCCCCCTGCCTTAACAGAGTGGACACGGGCAATAAAAGCCCCTCAGGGGGGCGGAGAGAGAGGGAAGAAACGAGTAGAGGAGGAGGAAAGAAGGTAGAAAAGGGAAATGAGAGAGAGAGAGAGAGAGAGAGAGAGAGAGAGAGTAATGGCTTCTCTTTTTTCCCGCGAGGCTTCATCACCACCCATACACTTAAACATGACAAGAAAATAATGCAGCTCTTAAGATATGCAGATTTAGTGGGGAAGGAGAGGAGAAGGAGGAGGAGGAGGAGCAGGAGAAAATAGGGGAAGAAGTTGGGGAAAGAAAGAAGGAGGGAAAGTATGAGATTGGGAAAGAAGGAAGAGAGAATGAGAGAAAAAAAAACTGGGGGAAAGTAAAAGTTCAAGAAGGAAGGGAAAATGAAGTAAAGGAAGGAGATGAGGGGGAAGAAATGAATGTAGAAGATAGGAAAAAGAGAGGAACGGGGATAAAGGGAGGAGGGAAAAGAAGGAGAAAATTAAGAAATCCGGAGAAGAAAGAAAGGAAGGAGAAAGGAGTAAAAGAGTGAGAGAATAATGGGAAGGAGCTGATGGAAGGTAGCAAAATAAACGAAGGAGAAATAAGGGAAAAAGTTTGGAATGAAGTTTTGAAAAAGCGATGAAAGAAACAAAATAATAAAAGACGGCTGAAGGAGCGTACAATAAAAACAAAAGGGGTCGAGTAATTAATATATGTAAGGATGAATGGATGAGTAAATGGAGAGTGAGTCATCCTGTCTCGGCTACCTCCCTTTCCTTGGGGGAAGCAGCCTAGGTATATAGATAGATAGATAGACTTAAGTAGTACAAAGGAGTACAAAGGCATGCGAACAGTAACAGACCTACTGGTCCTTTCGCGGCTGTTTGTTACAGGATAGGTTATAACTAACGTAACTGTTCTATTTGTCAAAGACAAGGATAGGAGAGCAAAAGGGCTCCCCCCACCCACTAAACCCTCAAACCGAAGCCGGCAGGATATAGTGAGAAGGAACACCGTGGAGCATAGAATAGCTTTCATGGAAATTTCATAGGAAATTATGAAAGGAAACCATATTCTGTACTGTTTACCCTGCAGTGGAAACATACCGTGCTAACTTAAGAAACATGTTGTTGTTCTATGGTTACTGATACGCCCTGCCTGTCTTGAACTGCAAGATATCTTAATTCATAACTGATATTACTCAGAAGTGAACATGCTTTGCTAAGGATTAGACGACAAATACATATCCAGGCGTTATTTAAATGTAAGTTCCGTATCACAGTTAATCACATAATGAGGCAACTTATTCCATGAGTTTACAACACTGTTGAAGAAGTGCTTAGCTTCGTGTGAATAGAAACGATTGCAATCGATTTTATGTACATGGCCTCTAATATAAATCGACCAGTCTCCTGTGAAGTGCTTTTCAACAGCCATATATCATGTCCTTTGAAGATTTTGTTTACTCGAATTAAATTCCCTCGTGGTCTGCTCTTAGTTAAGGTAAACAGGTCCATTGCCTCTAAGCCTTCCTCGTATGGTGTATTTCTTTATCTTGGTATCATTTTTGTCACCCTTCGCTTTCTCAAGTTTCTCCACTTTTTTGTTTGTTTTTTTAAGTTACAGTAAGACAACCAGAAGTGGGAGCAGTACTCCAAATGCGGGCGCACTAAGGAATTATACAGGATGAGGAAATATACGAATTAGAAAGGAAGAAGTGGAAAAAGAAAGGGAGAAAAAGACGATGACAGAAAGGAATGATGGAAAGGAGGGAAAAGAGAAGTGAGAAAAGGTAAAAAGTAAGACTTGGAAGGAGAAATGACAAAAAAAAAATAACAGCCATGAAGAAGTGAAGGAAAAGGAGGAGAAACATAAGAGAGAAAGCAAGGAAAGGGGAACAGGGCAAGAAGGAAGGGTTGGATGGAAATAAATGAGAAAAAAGAAAGAGAGGAGGGGAGGAAGGGATGGAAGGAAGGAAGAAAAGCTAGGAAGAAGAGAAGGGCAGAAGCATAAAATGGCTGGAGAGGGATTAAAGAATAAAGGGAAGAATAGGAAGGGAAAAAATCAAGGAAAATGGAATGAAAGAAAAGAGAGGAAAGTTAGAAAGAATACATAGGAGGAAAAAGGAAGAGGAAAGGAGGAAGAAAGAAGAAATTAAACAGAAAAAAAGACTGTG
Organism: Coenobita brevimanus; assembly: GCF_032717465.1. Lineage (NCBI taxonomy): Eukaryota > Metazoa > Arthropoda > Malacostraca > Decapoda > Coenobitidae > Coenobita > Coenobita brevimanus. The sequence continues at coordinate 15,758,459 of NC_136974.1, read as the reverse complement.
AAGGAAATATGGAGTTATATGATAGGATAAAAAACAAAAAGGCGTAAATGGAAGGAGGGAGGAAAGGGACAGAGAAGGGTTGAGCAAAGGTGCAAGGAAGAACAGCGAGGAAGACGAGACGAATAGAAACATGAGAGAGAGAGAAAGAGAGAGAGAGAGGGGGGGGGGGAAGAAGAATGTGAGTAAGAAATGGAAGGACAAGCCACAAGAGAAAGAATGTATAGAAAGCTGAAATGAAAAGACAAAGATATAGTAAACAAAGGAATGGAAGGAAAGAAACAAAATAAAGTGAGTGGGAAGAAGGGATGAGAAGAAAGGAAGGAATAAACGAATAAAGGGAAAAATAGAGGAAGGAAGGAAGGAATGGAGGAAAGAATGGAGGAAAGGATGGAAAAGGAAGAAAGAGGAATGAAGAAAAGGGGGATTAGAAAAACAGAAACGAGAAATGAGTGGGGGGAGAAAGAATGGAGAAAAGAAAGGGTAGAAGCAAGGATAAAAATAATTATTACAAGAAAAGAGAAGTATGAAAAACTGACTGAGGTAATAAAATGAAGAGTAAGGCGCATTTAAGAAGGAGGGCATGGCAAGCAAAGATGTAGAGACTGGAAGGAAAAGTGGTATGCGTGAAGGACTGAAAGAGAGAAAAGCAAAGGAGAAGAAATTACTAGATGAGATGAGAAGAGGCAGAGAGGATAATAACAAATAGAAAAATAGGGAAGGCGAGCGAGGAAGAGCAGATGTTACACAAAAATAGGGGTTTAAAGAAGGATTGAACGAGGCAGGGAAATGAGAAAAGTCAGATTAAATGAGATGAACAGGAATAAGGAATAGAAAAGGAAGAACAGAGAAGGGACAGAAGAAGAAAGAAAAAGACACGAGAGAGAATACATGAAGGGAAGTACGGAATGGGGAGGAAGGGAGAGAGAAATAATAGAAAGAAGGAAGAGGAGGGAAAAGGAACAAGAAAGAAAACGGAGGATTTAAGGGAAGAGATGGGAAGAAGGGAAAAGAAGATGTAAGGAAGGGAAAGGGAGATATTGAGAAGAAACAGAAGGAAGGAAAAAGGAAGAAAAGAATGAAAAAGAGAAGAAAGAATTGAAGGAAGAGAGTATGAAGAGGAGAGAGATGAGATGGGGGGAGAGGAGACTGGAGGAAGCAGAGGAGACGAAAGGAGAGAACGAGGAAGGAAGATCAGTCGATTACCCACTAACTCCATTAAGGAGAGAGAGAGAGAGAGGGGGGGGGTAAGCGAAATAAAAGAGATAAAGATTTTTTTTACAGAAACTGAATAAAAGAATGAAAAAAAGAACAAACTATTGGCCAAAGTAAAGGACCATGCATAAAAAACGTAAATGAAGAACGAAAGGCAAAACAAAAGAAGGGATAGGAAGACTGATAAGGAGTGTAAGAAGAAAGTTGAGAAATACAGTAGACAATGGTTTTAACCTCTTTACTCCAAATACGAGTTCTTTCCTTCGGTGATATCTCAAGGCGAGTATATTCAGTATAGGATAGACTTTCTGAACTTGTGGGTTAGGCAGAGCGTCCAGTAATCCCTTCACTACAAAATCTGTCTATTAAGATGAAGATTATCGTCTGTGGCAAGAATATATTAAAAGAATACATTGCCAACCTCAAGGAGATTATAAGAATGATGAAGAGAAAAGATAAATAAATACCTAACGGAAGGAGTCAAGGAAATGCAAGATTGTCAGAGGGGAAAAAACAGGAAAGAAGGAACTGAAACAGGGTGGGAAGAATGTGGAAAAGACGAAGTGAGAGTAACACACACACACACACACACACACACACACACACACACACACACACACACACACACACACACACACACACACACACACACACACACACACACACACACACACACACACACACACACACACACACCATTGTATAACACTGATTTCCTTCTCTATTTACATTTAAAGAGAGTCTGTTCCGGACCAAAAGTGCTTCATGCTAAGAGTGTGCACAAATATTCAGGGTGTGTGGGTATAATTCATTCACTGACAGAGAGAGAGAGAGAGAGAGAGAGAGAGAGAGAGAGAGAGAGAGAGAGAGAGAGAGAGAGAGAATAAAGTGAAAATATGAGAAAATAAGAGAATAGATCAATAAGAAAAGGGTGAAGAGAATATTATGTTGAAAGACGTGAAAAACTGTGAGAGAAGTTAAAAATAAGAGGGATAAAAAGCTGAGGAGAAGAAAAGGTGGTTTCAGTGTTCTTTCACTACGCCATAAAAGTCAAGACTCACCCTGGGCTGTGGAGGGAGAGAGAGAGAGAGAGAGAGAGAGAGAGAAGGGGAAAACTTTGTTGAAAGGATGAGGAAGGGAAGAAAGTGGAAGAAAATGAAGGATGGAGTGAATGAGAGAAGAAAACAAAGGAGGGAAAAAGAAAGAGGCTGACTGAAGAAAAAAGGAAATGAGGTGGGAGGCAAAAGTGGCTGTAAGCAGGAGCGAGAAAGAGGTGGGGATGAAGAGGGTGCAAGGGAAAGTAAACATCAACACACCTATTGATTCTTTTCAGACACCTTGTTGTACTGACGGCCATGGTTGTGCTATCTTTTGTATGAGTCTAGTTGAAGGTTCCTCTCATCCAAATACATGTATTCCTTCCGCCTCAGCTGAATGGAAAAAAAATACAAAATAAAAGAGTACGATACTGGGCATGTAGAGCAAAACAAAGGAAACCTTTGGTAGTCGCATTAATTCAACCATATACACCACCCCAGTACTCCCCAAAATGTGTCCTTTGTCTCTGGACATATCCCTTAAACAAACCCCAGAGGCAATCCAGATGCACACCACACTCACATTAGACACTGTAAATGCATACGAGACACGCCACAAATACCGTCCAGCCCTCCAGACACCCCAAAATTGTGACGCTAATAAAACACTGGTTACAACTTGCCAGATTTCATCCCTCGTGAAGGTACAGTGACTCGTAAGTGAATGTCACAATCAGAGACACAGGTTTTAGCCGCCCTTGTGGATGTGGCAACAAGTGTTATCCCTTGGCACTTTACAACTTCAACCAGCTGACGTATAATGTAATTTATTCTTGCTGTCACCAGATCATTGTATTTATCTTAGTGACTATGTTTTGTCATGAATCGATTATTGAAGGTTATATCTAGTACTAGTTCTGAAAGTCTCTCCAAAGTTTACTAAAATCGATAGGCAGTAGCATGAATAGAACACAGTATGTATCATGGAATTAACTTGGTAACGAACCCATGTGCGAGTAGGATGTAAGATGATCCGAAGGAGAGGGTATGGCAAGGGGGAAAGGTGGCAGGGGCGTTTAAAGCATTAACGAAAAATGGTAATGTAAACGTTGGAGGAAAGAAAGCATCCAACGACGCACGACGGTTTGTTCGGTTCAACTCTTACGTACAGTAATAGAAAGTGCTCGATGCTTCAGGGACTAAATAAAGGGTTAATGATGTTGACACAAGTTTCCTTAGAAGTGACGCGGAAGGATGGATGAGCATGTGAGATTTGCGACAGTTGAGGTTTAGCGTCTGAGGGTACGAGAAAACAACGAGAACCACTGGGCTGATTTGACCATGTGAAGTGAAGGGAGTATGTGAAACTGAATGAAAATGTGTACGAATGTGTGAGGGGCATGAGAGGAAGAAGGAGAGGGAAACCTAGAACGAGTTGAAGAGTGTAGAAATGGTGGTGTGCTGTGAGATGAGTTGTTACTAAGTAGGAGCGGAGAAACCTGGAGGTTCTTTTGTCAAGGTCACCCCTCACAAGACAACAAATGAGTATAATGAGATTAGAAAAAAAAAAATTACAGTACACTCAGACCTTACAAAATTTGGTAAACTCTGCGGACCGGCATTGCCATATTTACGTATTTAATGAAGTACTGTACGTGTTTTGTATGATTTGACCCCATACAACCCTTTAAAAGGCTTCATTTAAAAACAGTGAGGAAGCCAGCCGTCGGTATTAGCCCCAGGAACAAGTTAAAACGTGTAGAATGAACTGGTGAAGAAATGAATGAATGGCACTCAATTTTGCAAGCGTTTAGAAGTAAGAAATAGATATATACACAGAGAAAGAGATGGGTAGATTGACTGATTGATTGATCGACAGATAGGTATACAGTTAAACAAACGAATAAATATATAAAAAAAAATGAATAGATAGGTGATAAATGGAAAATAATGTTAGTTCACACGGTTTTGAAATGAGATGTTTGACTTAAAAAACGAGACAGCTGCTAAGGTTAGCGTGTTTACAAGTTAGAAATATCTGTCTATCAATCTGTTGCAGACGAATCTCCTCCGCGTCGCTTTTTGCTCTACCATTTGGCTGCCCTCCCTCCAACTCACACACCCCTCTCTCATTTATCTCTCCACTCCATTCCTCCATCTCATCCTTGGTCTCCCTCTCCCCTCTCCCCCTCCACCTCCCTTACATACACTCATAGTCAGTCTGTCACGGAGTAACTGCCTGAAAAATTAAATAAAGTAGTTTGGACGCCTACCTTTGATGTAGCAAATGTACCACCTGCCTGCCAGCCACTCACCCACATGACCTGTGTGTGTGTGTGTGTGTGTGTGTGTGTGTGTGTGTGTGTGTGTGTGTGTGTACAAGCCTACGTGCTGAGGCCTTTGTGATCACCCCTGACTGACGTTACGAGGACAGCTGCTGGACACTTCACCCTAATAGTATTTCTCTCTCTCTCTCTCTCTCTCTCTCTCTCTCTCTCTCTCTCTCTCTCTCTCTCTCTCTCTCTCTCTCTCTCTCTCTCTCTCTCTCTCTCTCTGTTTATGCGAAGAAGAAATAACCAAAGGCCAGGAGCCCGCAATTATTGTTCCTTCCAAGAGAAAAACAAAATACAAGAAAGAGCCAAATTCAAGATCCGTTCATTTCGAGGTGCCTGGACACATTGCGTTTGAAAGACTGGAGATCATAGGAAGCAGGGAATACACACAGAGGGAGACAGTTCCAGAGTTGTCCCGTTGCATAAATGAAGGACTGGGAGTAACGTTAACTCTTGCATTAGAGAGTTGGACAGAAAAGGGATGAGAGATTGCTGCTAAACGGGTGCTACGCGCCAGTCGTAGAGGTGGAGGAATGCATGCAGACAGTTCAGAGGAGCAGTAACCATTGAAGTAGCGATAGAATAGAGATAAAGATGCAACAGTGCGACGAAGAGACAGAGGTTGAAGGACGTCAGTAAGAGGAGGAGAGTTAATGAGACGAAAAGCCTTTGACTCCACCCTATTGAGAAGAGCTGTATGTGGGGAGCCTCCCCACACATGAGAGTTGTACTCTAAACAGGGGCGGATAAAACCCCTGTATAGAGTCAACAATTGTGCATAGGTAAAGAAGGAACGGAGTCGGCTTAGCACACCTGATCTCTTGGAAACAGATTTGACAAGAGATATAATATGATCTTTCCAAGATAAATCCCGAGTAAATGAAACCCCAAGCATGTTCAAGGATGATGCAGGATTAAGCTGAATATTATTAAACATTAGTGGGTATACCTGTGGAAGATTCTGTCGGGTTGATAGGTGTAAAAACTGAGTCTTTGATGCATTAAAAACAACTAGATTATTTTTATCCGTCAGAGATACGAACCAGGTCAGACATTAGGTGTGCCATAGCCTCATCCCTTATCTGTTGAAGTAACTGCTGAGATGGACGTTGCGGAAACCGAATGGAAAGGTGAAGGGTGGAATCATCAGCGTACGAGTGGATAGGGTTAGATGTACAGCTTAGAAGGTCATTGATCAATAAAAGGAAGAAAGTTGGTGATGGGACAGAACCCTGAGGAACACCACTGTTGATAGATTTAGGAGAAGAACGGTGGCCGTCTACAACTGCGGCTATAGAACGACCAGAAAGGAAGCTAGAGATGAAGGCACAGATAGAAGGACAGAAACCGTAAGAGGGCAGTTTGGAAATTAAAGATTTATGCCAGACTCGAGCGAAAGCCTTTGAGATGTTAAATGCAATGGCAAAGCTTTCGCCGAAGTCCCGAAAGGAGGATGACCAGGAGTCTGAAAGGTAGGTGAGAAGATCGCCAGTGGAGCGTCCCTGACGGAACCCATACTGACGATCAGAAAGAAGGTTGTGATAGGAAAGATGCTTTAAAATTTTTCTGTTAAGAACTGACTCGAGAACTTTTGAGATACAGGATGTTAAAGCAATTGGACGATAGTTAGAGGGTTGGGAATGGTCACCCTTCTTTGGGACTGGCTGAATGAGAGCAAACTTCCAGCAAGAAGGAAAGGTACAAGTTGACAGACAAAGGCGAAAGAGTTTGCCTAGGCAGGGTGTGAGCACAGAAGCACAGTTCTTGAAAACAACAGGAGGGACTCCATCAGGCCCATATGCTTCGTTTTACCTTATTATGAACCACCCATTTGGTTCGTCTCTCATTATGTATTTGAAATATTATGTGTCTCTTCACCGTCTAATATAATATTAAGTGTTTATTTTGTTATCCATATACCCAGCCATACTTAAAAGGGTATTGACGTCCTAAAGCAACATAATCTGTAAAGGTAAGTAGCATTAAGTACATGTCGTGTTCTCAGTGGGTGGAAAAACATGAAGATACGAAATGTTTGGTGTTTGTCAGTGAACATATTTAATTAGGGTGTGAAATCAGCTCCTTGGCTCAGGCGACGTAATCGACTGGCATATTTTTGTCACTTCCACACTGTTATCCATGTAAGGGAAGGCATTTTGTAGTCAAGGGGCAGCTACTACATCCATCCCACTTAGTTCCAAATCTATCTCACCTCAAAAAGACAGTCTGGAGCTTAAAGAATGAAGTCATGAACTAGTCATCGCACTGAAGGGGTTATGGTAAAGGGCTTAAGTAACATCTGACATCACACCACACGGCAATCTCCACTGTATGTAACCCCTCTAATGATGGGAAGAACTCTAGTATTTTGTTCCATATAGAGCAGAGGTTCGGTGTTGGAGCCTGCGAGTGTTATTACTGATGCCACTAACCCTCATACGGCCGGGGCAGCTCTAGTATATTAATCCAGCTAACGCAAGATCATTTCATTCAGCTGATAGGGAGTCACAGGATACGGAAAAAAGTAAAAAAGGAAAAAAGAAACAGAGAGAGAGAGAGAGAGAGAGAGAGAGAGAGAGAGGAAAATAGGATAGAAGAAGGAGTAAGGCAATAAAGGAAGATGAGAAGGAGGGAAAAAACAAGGGAAAAAATAGGAGAGAAAACAGAACTCTTGAAACTAAGGGAGAAGAAAAATGAGAGGAGGAAAAGGAGAGAATAATGGAAGACGAGGAAGAGGGAAGAAAGTGAGGAAGAAGTAGAAAGGAAATTAGTCTTGTTTCAGAGCTGAGAGGGAAAGAAAAGAAGAATGGAAGGAAAGGAGGAGGAGGAGCGAGTATGGGAATGGAAAGAGGTGAAGGGAGCGTGGGAAACAAGAAGAATGGAAGGGAGGAAAGGAAAAATGATGCATGAAAGGAAAGTTGAAGGGACAGGAGGACGTAGGGAATGAAAGAAAGCAGTGAAGGAAGGAGAGAAGAAAGAAAAATCAGAGATAGGGCAGTGGAAGAGGGAGGAGTGGAAGATTACAATGAGTGGAAGATGAATAGGAATGAAGGAAGGAGGATAAAATAGGTGAAAAGAGAAGGAAGAAGGGAAGGAACGGAATGAAAACAAGAAGACCTGAGTTGGGAAAGGAACTGAAAAAAGGAGAGAGACATGGGAGAAAAGAGAATGTTTAATGAAACATAGACAACACTACTCTTTTGTTACTCTCGATCTGACCAAGCACATACCCCCCTTTTCCTTTAAAGGTGGGTGCAAGGAGAACGCCTTGAGGACACATAAACTGGGCCTTTCAGATTCCTTGCGCAGGTCGCATTGAAATTATATAATTTTTTTAATACTGTCATTATCAAAAAATTTATATATTTAAGACACAGCATTCTGTCTATCAAAAGGCACCAGTCCGCTATAAGACACATAAATATATGAATTTTCATGACTCTGTAGTGAATAATTTCTGAGCTCTGGTCGGGAAGTGAAATCTCTACGCCCGGTCAGCCGCCCCGCCGCCCAACTCTACGGACGGACACCTATTGATCCCAGTGATAATTATTAACACCCTCCTCTTACTTTGTCAGGTGGAGGGCAAAGAGTAGATAAAGAAGTGTGGAAGAGTAAAAGGAAAGGAAAAAAGTAAAAGAATGAGGAAGGGACTTCAAACCAACTGAAAAGAGAAAAAACAGGAGGAATGGAAGCAGAGGAAGGAAGAAAGGAGGAAAGGATGGAGGGGATAAAAGGAAGAACGAGAACAACAACAGCAACGATAATGGTAAAAATCAGCCACATAATTATAGCCCCTTAAGCGTAAGGACCCGCGGCTAGGCTAGGGCAGTCCAGAAATACATAAAGATTGGTGGCTAGTCTACTCTGATGGCATGACGTGATTGAAAAGCCTCTGTTCACCTATTCCATCGCTTCTTCCTTCTTAAATTCCTTCCTTTCTTCCTTCACAAGTTCCTTCCATACATCCTTCTTTCTTACTTTTTTGTTTAAATTCCTTCAGCCTGTTTCTTACATGAGTTCTACCTGTTTTCCTTCCTTCCTTTCTGTTGTCTTTCGTTTTCTTTCTTATTGTTCGTCTTACCTTACAGTCCACCTCCTCAATCCTCTCCTTCTCCTCTCCCTCCTCCCTCTCTCTCATGCTTTGCTTCCTCCTACGTCTCTCCTTCATTTCTTTCCTTCCCTCCCTCCTCCCCTCCTTCCTTCATTTCTTTCCTTCCCTCCCTCCTTCCCTCCTTCCTTCATTTCTTTACTTCCCTCCCTCCTTCCCTCCCTCCTTCATTTCTTTCCTTCCTTCCTTCCTTCCCTCCTTCATTTCTTACCCTCCCTCCTACTTTCCTTCATTACCTAAGCCACTTGTGCTCCAGTGGTCCAGAACTGAGCAGCTTAATGAAGGAAGGAGAGAGCGGAGGAAGGAAGGAAGGCAGGAAGGAAGGAAGGAAGGAGGGAGGGAGCGAAGGAAGGAAGGAGCGAAGGAAGGAAGGAGAGAAAAAAGGAAGGAAGGAAGGAGAGAAAAAAGGAAGGAAGGAAGGAGAGAAAAAAGGAAGGAAGGAAGGAGAAAATCAAGGTTGGAAGAAAAGAAGAATGGAAGAAGAAAGGTAGGAATGAAGGAAGAAAGGTGGGGGTGGAAAAAGGAGAGAAAGAGAGAGAATGAAGACAGGTAGGAATGAACGAACAAAGAAGGAGGGAGACGTGGAGGGCTGGAAGGTAAACATAGTGGGAAAAAGGGAAAGTGAATGAAGAAAGGAGGAAAGGAAAGAGGAGTAGTGGAATAGGAAATAGAATGAAGGAAGGAAGGTAGAGGAGAGGAAAAGTACTGAAAGAAAAGCCGAGGGAATGGAATGGAAGGGAAAGGAAGGAAAGGGAGGGAAAGGAAGGGGAAACAAAACAAAGCAAAGGAAATGATGGATGGAAGAGTGAAGAAAGTAGGGAAAAAAAAGAAGAAAGACATGAGAAATATGAAAAACAAGGAAAGAAGTGGGGAAGAAAGAAGACAAAAATGAGAATGGATGTGAGACAGAGTGATAAAGGAAGAAAAGTAAAGGAGGAAGTGAGGGAGAAGGAAGGAAGGAAAGAAAGTTGTGGGAAAACAGAAAAATTATGAGAAGGAAGAAGGGAACGAAGAGAAGAGAGAAGGAAAAGAAAGAATGGAAAAAATATATATATCAGGAGAAGTATGGGGATGAGGGGAAAAAGCCGGTAAATGTATGGGAGAGAGTGAAATATAAAGGAAGGAAAGTTGAAAGGAAGGAGGAATGAGATGAGATAAAGAGGAATCGTTGAAAGAGACAGAAGCGATGGGAGACTGAAGGAATAAATTAGGCACGTTGAAGGACGGAAATAAAGAATGGAATGAAGAAAAGAAGAAGAAAGTAAGAGGAAAATAATGTGTTGGACAGAATGACTCAAGGACGAGGGGAAGAAGAGAAGGAAGGAACAAAGGGTGATGTAGAGGAGGGAAGGAAAGAGGAACAGGGGCTTACAGGCGAAAAAAAAAAAAAAGAGAAAGAGAATGAAAGAAGCCAGGAGACAGAAGAAGAATGAGTGAAGAGAAAAAGAAAATGGAAGACACAGTATGAAAGAAGAAGCAAGCAAGTATGGAAGGAAGAAAGGAGGAAGGAGAAGAAAGGAGGAAGGAGCGGAAGGAAGGAAAGAAGCGCACAAGCAAGGCGGAAGAATAGAAGGGAGGGGGAGGAAGGAAAGAAGCAAAAGAAGTCATACAGGCAGAAAACGAAGTAGAGAAAACGTGGAGGAAGGGAAGGAAGAAAAATTAATATATGCAGAAGAAAGGATGGAAGGACTGGAGGCAGGAGAAACAGATGGTATTATAGGAAAAAAGAATAAGGAAGTAATGGATGAAGAAAAGAGGGGAATAAGGATATAAAGAGGGAGAAGGGAAGGAGGGAAAGAGGTACAAGGGGAGAGAACAAAGAAGGGAAGATTTTAAAATAAGAATGATGTTAAACGACCAATGGAAGGAAAGGAACAAGCTGAATCTAAAAAATCAAATGGAGGGGGGAGGGGAAGTAAATGAAGGAGCGAAGGAGGGAGGGAACGATGAAAAAAAAAATGAATAATGAGAGGAAGAGGAAAGGGTGAAGCTCCATACATCCGTCCATCCATCATTCACTTCTGTATTACCTCATCAGAAGGTTATGGAGATGAGGAGAAGAGTTAGAGGAAGAAGAGGTGAATTTAATAAGAGGAGAGTTTATTAGCTTTTCTTATTACGTCTGTGCATTGTCAGTTTGGTTTTATAAAAATTATTATTATTATTATTACTATTATTATTATTATTATTATTAGCTTACATATTCGAGATGAGTATTATTCATGGTGTAGCTAACTATTCGCTATTACTTCCGTATTTAGAATTTTGATTTTGTCAGTATTAAAATCCATTTCCCACGTTTGAGCCCAGTGGAACAGTTCATCAAGATCTCTCTGAACTGGTACCTTTGTTCATGTGTATCCGATCTGCTACCGATTTCTGTATCTTCAGAAAGTCTGGGTATTTTACAACACAAACCTTCATCACTAATTCAACAGTATCACTCAGAAACAGAATGGGACCCAAAAAAGGGCTGTGCGGCACCCTGCCGGTAACACTCAGTTTGATTCCTTCTCTTTAATTATCATTTTGTGTTTACATTCCTTAAGCTAGTTTTTGATGCATCTTGGTATAATGCCACCGATTCCATAGACTTTTGGTTTCTCAGGAAGTCATTTATAGGAAATTTAATTAAATATTTTCTAGGAATCCAAGTACATTACATTGACAGATTTAGTTTTATCGTACACATCAATATCACTTAAGAGTAGTAAGATATGATTGTTATGGACCCATGCTGAAAGTCTTTGAAGAGATTATTTTAACCTAAATCTTTTAACAGGTTACTTTACTTCATATTATGGTTTCCAGTAACTTCCATACTACTTGAATCATGTGGATGGAAATTTTCAAGTTGTAATTATTCCACCCATGACTACATACTGCCGGACGTGTAATATTTATTTGGCGTGTATGGAAGGATTAAGGGCCAGACAAGATGAAGTTATTCGGTTTTGGGAGCAGTTGGTTGAAGGTCAGGGTAAAAGACCCCAGGTGTTTTGTTAATCTTAAGTCTCCTTATCAAAAACTTCATATCTCTCATACTGACCATGATGTTATTTCTTACTGATCACAGTGTCCTTAATTATGCTCCCTTCATCTGAGCATACGATTGGATATGAATGTTCTCCTATAAGTGCAGATACAAAGGAAACAAAGAATTTTGACCACATCGGTAATTCATTAGCATTCTCTCCATTTGCTGAGACCACTCTTGTAAGTGTTATTGTCAGTGTTAATATCCTTTGCTTATGGTATAACTAACATTTTCTTTGGTTTAAGTTTTATTTCCTGATGCGACAGTATGTGCTGCAAGACTTTTCTAACTGTACTTTATTAACTGTTCAACATTTACACGAAGGTTGTGATGTATATCTTTCACTTCTTCACTCTTTGTCGCTGTGCAAGTTTGATGGCACATTATTTGGCTGAGAGACAATTCTTAAAATATTTATACCACTATTTTCGCTTAGAAGGATGGAAAAAGAAGAGGAAGAGGAGAGTAAAAGAAAAAAGAAGAAAGTATGAGACGGAAGGAGGTTAAAGGAGCACGAGGGAGAGTTAAGAGGGAGGAAATAAAGTGGAAAAGAGGAGAGGAGAAGGAGAGGAAGAAGGAGGAAGAAAAAAGGGGCAGAGAAGGAAAGGGGGAAAGAAGAGAGGAGTAGAGAAGAGGGGAGACTAAGAGGAAGCCAAGAAAGAGCCTTACTACCCACTTAGACCCACATCACTGACTCGAAACGTCTTAAGGTGTTCTCTCTCTCTCTCTCTCTCTCTCTCTCTCTCTCTCTCTCTCTCTCTCTCTCTCTCTCTCTCTCTCTCTCCTCCTCCTCCTCCTCCTCCTCCTCCTCCTCCTCCTCCTCCTCCTCCTCCCCCACTCAGTTCACCAACCACGCTATACACACACAATTGTACTTTCTTGTGTTCTGCTGTATTTTTTTTGTACCCTCACCCTTTGTATACGTCTGGTTCACGTTACAAAAATTGAAATAAAAGATCTGGGGTTGCTCTGTGTTGATATTTTTGTTAACCGTGTGTGTGTGTGTGTGTGTGTGTGTGTGTGTGTGTGTGTGTGTGTGTGTGTGTGTGTGTGTGTAGGAGCTCTGAGAAGGTTAGGGACGGCAGGAGGGCGAGTGTGGAGAGGTTTAAGTGGAATGGGATGAGAGTTGGGGACAGAGGGAATACTGAAAGAAGTGAGGGGCACTGGAGGAGGTAGTGAGGGAGTACTGAGGCGGAACGAGAGAGGGGGGGGTGAGAGAGGACTGTGAGAAGAGGGATGAGACTGGAGTTGTGTGAGAGTATGGGCGTGAGATTAAGAGAGAGAGAGAGAGAAAGAGAAAGAGAGAGAGAGAGAGATTATACAGGAACACAAAGGGGAGCAAACATAACAGACCCTATGGCCATTTCGAGATTGTTTGATAAGGGGATGACTAATTAACCCCTGTCACGCTGCAGACTTCACAGGAAACTCGAAGGTCTACACATGCTACGCTGCAAGTCTCATATGCGGGTACAGTTTGCACACATTATGATACTGTGGCTCAGGGGAGGTAAACAACCTTACAAAGAATCAGCCCTGCAGGGACTTTAGTATCTAATTCCATTAACTGAAGATGAGGACAGTAAAGCAAGAAGGCTCCTGTCCACGAAACGCTTCAGCTGAAGCCGACAAGAAATATTAGTAAGGACCACCAAGCCGTATAGAACAACTGTTACGGAAATTTCATAATAAATGAGGAGGAAGAGGCTAATATTTAACTTTTAGTCTATAAGGGAAAAATGCATTTTATTGTTTAACGATATTGAGCTGTTGTTGTGTTCTGTAACCTCTGAATAATAAATTCCAGATTTTTCGGTACAGTCATGAACGTGGATATCTGGCAGTTAGAAGCTGGTGTAGGTGCTTATAAAAGGGAATTTTAGATCATAATATTATGTCACAGTCTACCACATTCCAGGGCAGTTTGCTCCACACGGTTACCACTTCAAAGATTTCCCTTCAGTAGACTAGAAAAGTTTGCCAGTAATTTTGCAACCATTACTTCAAGTGTAATGCAACCGATGTTTTATGAGACACTTATCAACCTCTTCAGTATCATATCCTTTAAAAAATCTACATTCTTGCCTCAGATCACATAGTGGTCCGCGCTAATACAGTTTAACTGTTTTAGCTCTTCTAAACTTTCCTTTTGTAGTTTCTTCCTGCATTGGGGAATAGGTTTTGTCACTTCGCTGCACTCTTTCTCTGATTTCTCATTATCCTTTTTGCTATATGGTGATCAAAACTGAGCATAATATTCTAGTTCTGAGTGTACTAATAAATTGTACAAGGTTAGGATGATATTCTTTTATTTCAATGTCTGAGCTCTGCCTATGAATTTAACTAATATTTTTTTTCTTTACAGCATCTATGGATTATAGAAACTTGGTTTTTAATAACTTTTAACGATTATTTCTAAATCTTTTACTTGAGTTACATTCTAAAATAGTATTCATAGTTGTGGATGTGATAGGAAGCATTAGGAGGAACACACTGAGATGGTTTGGCCATGTGGAGAGGATGGAGGGTGAGAGACTGACGAGGAGAGTGTATGTGAGTGAGGTGGAGGGGGGAGAAGGAGGGGAAGGCCGAGAATGAGATGGAGGGATGGGGTGGAGAGGTATATGAGAGAGGGGAGTGTGAGCTGGGAGCGGGGCAGTGAAGTGGCGAGGGACAGGGCGACGTGGAAGCGATTTGTTTGTGGCCACCCCGTACGGGATTGAGGCGTCTGGCAATAGATAGACAGATAGATAGTTTAGTTAAAGTTTTTCACTTCTGACCGAAAATATAGGATTTTGCATTTACTGACGTTAAAATCCACATGCCACATTTAAGCCTAATGGAACAGTTTTCAGTCTCTGAATTATTTGTCATTGTTCTGGTGTATCCGCACTGTTGCCAATCTTTTTATTGTCAGCAGATATGGATATGTTGCAACACGCACTTTAGTCACTATGACGTATATACAATAGAAAAAGAATGGGATAAAAAAACAACTGAACCTACACTACACTTGTAACATTCGTCCAGTCTGATTCCTTCCCATGAATTACAACTTTGTTTACATTCCATAAGATGATGTATCCATCTAAGTATATTACCACAAACACCATGGATAGTAACTTTCTTTAAAAGTATTCTGTGCAGAACTTTTCAAATACTTTCTGGAAATCTAGTTGCAGTGGATTACATCGAAGGATTGGTTTTATCATACATGTCATCAATATAAATGAAAAAGTCAAGGAATGTGACAAGACATGGACAATTGCCCTAAAATCCAGCCTCCGAGTCACTGATGAGACTATTTTGTTCGAAATCTTTATTTTATCTCTGTACTTTCCATCAACTTGCTGTTCTGCCACTCAAGCGGCAATCACTGAATCGTGATACATAGAGCTTTTTTCATGCTAGACTATATTTGCTGGTTTCGAGTAATGTGGCACAGTGATTAAATGAAAGAGTGAGCTAAAAGATTCGATATTTCATTCTTCACACCTTTTACAATTGTTGGGGATACCTTATATAATCCAGTTTTCTGTTGATCTGAAGAGTTTTAATTACAAACAGTATATGTCTCGTTCATCCTAATACTTGGTTTGCACATACGAGGGACGATGAAGACATCGAATATGAAATTTCTAAATGTTGATGGAAGAATTTAATCCATTTTGGATTCAACACTCATATGCACTCCACCTGCTAAATTTAGCAGGTCTTTTATCTTTTTTAATGTACAGTATTTTTGTTTATGATATAACTTTTCAAAATGAGTTTTGTTTTTATCAACTTTTGGACTTTTCAGCAAAGGTTGTTTTATTGTATTGTAATCCTGTTGATTTTCTGTTCCTGTGTACTGCTGATCCCCAAGTTTGATTTACTAAAAACAGTTCTGAATATTGCTTTTCCACCATTTTGCTTTAATACTTTTATCAGGCAGTCTGTTACGCATCGGTTCATGTACCTTGATGGCTTTATTCTTTCTGAGGCCATTCCCCAAGCGTCATTGACATTTATTGTTTAAGTAAGTGGATATCAGTCGAAACTACCGATAATTTTTTTTTTTTTTTAACCAGTCTTCTTATAGTTTGGAACTTTCTCACAATTGGAATTCAAGGTGTTGTCTGTAAAAATTAAAGTGAATATGACTATACGACGATCAGTAGCACTAAGAATATCTCCTAGAACATTATTGCGTTCTCAAATGTAGCCAATATAAAATAAAAGATAATTCCTGTAAGTGTTGGCTGTTCCACCAGTCGATGTAGCAAGCATTCCAGCAAGTTAGTGTACAAATCCCACCCCGTGTATGAGGGTAAAGGTTCATCTCATCCACCTAAAGGAAAACTGGAATGGAAACAGCAGATTTTAGCAGACAGATAGACAGTGAGACAGGAAGAGTGAGGTAGATGACAAGAGAAGTGTAAATAAGAGGGAAGCAGTGAGGGGTGAGATACTGAAGGAGAGGTGAGGTGAGAGGTGAGAGGATGACAGCGGGTGACGGAGGAAGAGAGATGGTGAGATAATGGGAGACAGAGGAGGAGGGGAAAGTGAGAGGAGAAGGAGAATATGTGTGTGTGTGTGTGTGTGTGTGTGTGTGTGTGTGTGTGTGTGTGTGTGTGTGTGTGTGTGTGTGTGTGTGTGTGTGTGTGTGTGTGTGTGTGTGTGTGTGTGTGTGTGTGTGTGTGTGTGTGTGTGTGTGTGAGAGAGGGAGAGAGAGGGGGGAGGGGGGGAATAAGAATGAAGAAGTGAGATATAAGAGAATGGGAGACGGATGGGAAGAGCGACGAGTGAGAAGTAAGTTGAGGGATGGGAGTACCGAATATGGGAAGACAGTGAAGGGTGAGGAACAGTGAAGAGTGAGGGGCCGTGAGGGGTGAGGGGGCAATGAGGTGTGGTCAGGGGGAGGGGGCAATGAGGAGCCGTGGGATGAGGGGTGAGGTAGAAATGAGGCGTGAGAGGGTGATAGGACGTAAGAAGTGAGGAGCGGTGAGGGGTGAGGGATAGTGAGAGACGAGGGTTGAGGGACAGTGGGGTGAGCGGTGAGGGACAGTGAGGGGCAGTGGGGTGAGGGGTGAGGGACAGTGAGAGGCAATGGGTGAGGGGTGAGGGACAGTGAGGGGCTGTGGTGTGAGGAAAGACGGAGAGAAAGGTGCGATGGGGTGAGGGGTGAGGGTCAGTGAAATGCGGTGGGGTGAGGGACAGCGAGAGGCGGTGGTGTGAGGGGTGAGGTAGCAGTGAGAAGTGAGGGGGTGATAGGAGGTGAGGAGTGAGGGGCAGTGATTGGTGAGGGACAGTGAGGGGTGAGGGACAGTTTGGGGTGAGGGACAGTGTGGGGTGAGGGACAGTGAGGGGTGAGGGACAG
The DNA here is from genome assembly GCF_032717465.1 of Coenobita brevimanus. Taxonomy (NCBI): domain Eukaryota; kingdom Metazoa; phylum Arthropoda; class Malacostraca; order Decapoda; family Coenobitidae; genus Coenobita; species Coenobita brevimanus. The sequence goes on along the minus strand of NC_136974.1, from coordinate 15,741,367 downwards.
CGAGGGGTGAGGGACAGTGTGGGGTGAGGGACAATGTGGGGTGAGGGACAGTGTGGGGTGAGGGACAGTGAGGGACAGTGAGGGGTGAGGGACAGTGAGGGGTGAGGGACAGTGAGGGGTGAGGGACAGTGTGGTGTGAGGGACAGTGTGGGGTGAGGGACAGTGAGGGGTGAGGGACAGTGTGGGGTGAGGGACAGTGAGGGGTGAGGGACAGAGTGGGGTGAGGGACAATGTGGGGTGAGGGACAGTGTGGGGTGAGGGACAGTGAGGGACAGTGAGGGGTGAGGGACAGTGAGGGGTAAGGGACAGTGTGGGGTGAGGGACAGTGAGGGGTGAGGGACAGTGAGGGGTGAGGGACAGTGTGGGGTGAGGGACAGCGAGGGACAGTGAGGGGTGAGGGACAGTGTGGGGTGAGGGACAGTGAGGGGTGAGGGACAGTGAGGGGTGAGGGACAGTGAGGGGTGAGGGACAGTGTGGGGTGAGGGACAGGGGTGAGGGACAGTGAGGGGTGAGGGACAGTGAGGGGTGAGGGACAGTGTGGGGTGAGGGACAGTGAGGGGTGAGGGACAGTGAGGGGTGAGGGACAGTGAGGGGTGAGGGACAGTGTGGGGTGAGGAACAGTGAGGGGTGAGGGACAGTGTGGGGTTAGCGACAGTGAGGGGTGAGGGACAGTGAGGGGTGAGGGACAGTGTGGGGTGAGGGACAGTGTGGGGTGAGGGACAGTGAGGGGTGAGGGACAGTGAGAGGTGAGGGACAGTGTGGGGTGAGGGGTGAGGAACAGTGTGGGGTGAGGGACAGTGAGGGGTGAGGGACAATGACGGTGAGTTAGAGTGAGGGGCGAGTGAGCAGTGAGGGGTGAGGAAGTGAGGGTGAGGGAGAGGCGGTGAGAGAGGGAAGGGTGAAGGTATAAGAGAGAAACAGTGAAGGAAGAAAGGGCCATTGGGGTGAGGGGCTAGGGAATATTGAGGGGTGGGGAGTGGGAGGTGAGGAGGGCAATAAGTGGGGGGTTTCAGTGAGGGGTTGGGGTGCGTGGGGTGAGGAGGCAGGTCAATAGTGAGGTAATAACTTACATGCCACGTCAGAGGTGAGCCACTGAGGGTGACGGGCTAACCTCACGCCACCTCACGTGCTGCCTTCCTACCTCACGCTCTCTTTGTCATATGCTTTGCCACGCCTTTTAGTTACCTTCATTGCCCCACATGCTGCTTACTCCTTCACTTTTACCCCGTGCTGTGTATCTCTTTTCCTTACCCTTTCTGTTTAGCTCCCTTTGAACGTCACAATTTTGTCACATTTACGTATCGTACATGTTATCTCTTTACCTCACACTTTTTTGCTACCTTCTTTACCTCGTGCTTCATACCTTTTTCCCTCAATGTCTTTGTTACCTTCTTTTGTCTCTTGGTCTCCGTTACCTTCATTGCTTACAGTGCTGCACATTTTTACCTCTCTCTTTGTTCTCTTTTCTACGTTTTCTTTCAATCCCTTGTCACTTCTTCAGCACACCTACCTACCTCTTCATCAAGTTCATTGTCACTTTCTTTGAGCTAACTACCTACGTCTTTGTTTCTGGTGTCAGTTACATTAATGATACTAACCATGTGGTGACTTTTACAATATCTAGGTTTGCTGACAGAGCGAGCACACCTGAACAAAGAAAAATAATACAGAGAGGTCTTGTATAACTACCCGGTTGGGCTCAAAGATGGCAGATGAATTTTAACTTTGGTAAATGTTAGGCCTTAAATTTTAAGAATAAGAATGAATATTGATCAACTTCAGAATGTTCATTCATTCATTCATTCATTCATTGCCAGACGCCATGTATCCCAGACGGGGTGGCCAAGGGCTTAGAGTTAATTGTTTTACAGGGAGGGGCACTAATCCTCCACCAACCCCACTTGACACGTAGGGATGCCAACAGCATCTGGTGTTCCCAGGCGGTCACCCATCCAAGTACTAACCAGACCCAGGGAAAAAATTAGGAACAATCCTACCAAACGATTTACAACTAAGTCTACGGTGTACAGAGGCAGTGAAGGGAGTGAATTAATTAGCTAGAGTCATAGGCAAAGCACTAAAATTCTTGTGAGAACGTAATCATCCTCTTGGAAATATCATCAGCACACCCACATGTTACATTTAGAGCACTGTTTTTACTTTTGGTTGCCTCACTTCAAAAACATTGAAGAAATAGGAAGAGTGCAATAGACAGTGGCATTTTAAGAAAAAATATTAGGAACCTCTGAAGTTGTAGATCTGTTCAGCTTAACAGTGCGCAGATTAGGAGAGGATATGATTCAAATGTTTAAGATATTTACAGGACGTGATGATATGGCAGAGGATAAGTGTATCGCAATAGACCAGTTGAATTACACTAGAGGTAATAGTAATGAGGTGATCGACAAATGTTTGCACTCAAATGAAGCAAATAATTTCACATTTAACAGTCCTTGTAATGTAATGGTAGTAGTAACTGTAACCCCATTTTCATCTGATATGTGAACCCAGTAGACTGTAGGGTGAAGTTGCCCCGCTCCTCCAGCCGACTGTTCCTCATTCAGGGGATGGGGAGGGAGATGAGGAGCGTTTACATAACTAGGCAGCGAAGCCAGCCAGCTATGTCAGTGCCACCCCGCCAAAGCACCCTGCCCCAGCACCGCTTAGGAATGTAATGTACTGTAACGCAGCAGTAAGATTTCATAGTCGTTAGACGTTCATTGCTGAATAATACACAAAAAAAAATCCTAATTTTAATTTTCCTCTCATTCACATAATGGACAAAACAGCAACAATACAATATCATTAACCAACTTTTTTTTACTGACTGAGTTAATATAAAAGATAGTTTTCCGATAATCCGATCAATGAGTGTTCAGTGCCGCATATTTTCTGCCGGCTTCACCTAGAGGATTTGGTGGGAGGGGATGATCCTTCCTGCTTTGCTATTCTTATCTTCATCTCGTAAATTTAAGCACCATAGTTATTGACTTCTTTGTAACGGTTATTTAGGATCGTTAGGGCTGTTGCTCTTTGTTATCCTTGTACTCCCTTGTACTCCCATGGCTCGGCTTCACTGTCACCTTCTATGCCTCAGTTCTTTCGTAACACTGCTTCAGTATTTGTCACGATCTTTACTGCACCTACCGATCTCTTTTCCACATATCACGTTCAATGTCACCCCCTGCATAACTCAGCCTTACTCAATATCAATGTCTAAGTCACATCTACATAAATCGTTACCTCACTCTAACACCGTCTGTGCCTCTCCGCCTCCTTCCGTCTGTACGTCAGCTGTCACGTTCTCTGTTACCTTCTGCACTTTCACTTATCTATATGCCTCACAGCATCAGTCTCTTTTGTATTAGGTGTCTACACATCCTGCCTACCTCTTTGCCTCAGTCTTAATCACGCACACCTTTTCTTAGCGCAGGACAAGACATATAAGATGAATAAAATTATCTAATAGTATAAACAAACACATTACCATATTGAAGGGGTTAACTTCACATCCCCTCTAACTCTGTCTCCTCTGTCACTCACCGCATCTCCCCCACCTCTCTCTCTCTCTCTCTCTCTCTCTCTCTCTCTCTCTCTCTCTCTCTCTCTCTCTCTCTCTCTCTCTCTCTCTCTTCGTATAATGACTTACCAATCTTATAATGCTCACACAGGTCCAATATTTAAGGAACTTGGTCTGTTAAAATTAGTGATATCTTGTTTGTTCAGGCTGTCAACTTTGTGTATAAATCATTAAAAGGTCATATGTGCCTGGAGAACGATTTTCATGTAATAGTCCACAACTTTAATACCAGAGGAGGCCAGGAGTTATTGCGACTCCATACCGCAGACCCTCACATGCACAGCGTTGTCTTAGATATAGGTGAGCAAATTATGGAACACCTTGGACGAATCACTCAGACATGCCAGATCACAAATGTGTGTATGCAGAAGATTGAATAAGCATCACCGTCTAAATCAGTATTAGTTAATGGTGGCATGATATCGACTTTCTCTTTCTCAATAGTTACCATAATAGTTACAATATCGTTTTCATACCTTTTCTTACAGGCTACAGGAATTTATTATAATTAATCAAGTTGATTTTTGCCACTTCAAAATTAGTAGGTTGTATACTGTGATATTATTTTGCATATCTTGTTAAATTATAAAACCGTTTGTCACCTAGCATTAATATATTTACTTACGCCTATAAGGCTAGCAATATTGAGGTCTACTTAGCTAGCTGTATCTGCTGTATCTGCCATTTATTCAGATAAATGTATTATTCTATTTTATGTAACATTGTTTGGCAATAAACTCAGTAAGTCAATCAATCAACAAAAATCTCTCTCTCTCTCTCTCTCTCTCTCTCTCTCTCTCTCTCTCTCTCTCTCTCTCTCTCTCTCTCTCTCTCTCTCTCTCTCTCTCTCTCTCTCTCATTGTCACATTTTCATTAACTTTTAGCTCCTGCCAGCGTCTGAGCATTATTTCTTATCAGTTTTATTTTAGATAACAAAAACTTATGCAAAATTAGAAAATTATGTAGAGATTAAAATAAACGAGAGAGAGAGAGAGAGAGAGAGAGAGAGAGAGAGAGAGATGACAAAAAATAATCATAAAACAGAAAACCCTGATCAAAATAACCAGTCTAAGACCCTGACCTCTCTCTTCAGCAACTCACCGTCACTTCCTTAATCAGAATATCGCTCTTAAAACCCCAGCTTATCCCCTCTTAAACCCAAACGGCTCTCCTATCACACACCTTCTTTTTAATCCCATGGCCTTGTTGTATGTTGTATTTATTAGATATGTGTAGACGATGCTTATTCACTTTTTAAATTATGTGTACCAGTGAAGGGGAGAATGAAGGCTGTATGTATCCCTTTTTGTGCCGTCACCCCTGAGCTGAACAAAACTGTCCGGTGTAGAAAGAATTATTAGAAAATAGGTTATCGTACAGTGAATGGGTTAATGACGGTTATTATAAACTCGTTCAGTTTTTAAAATGTTTCCCAACGTGAAGAAAGTCATCTTGTGGATGTGAAGTATTTAAGATTTTAATAACGCCAACCTTTCCCAATAAAAATATTACTGTAAAGGTAATATATTATCAAAGAAGCTTATTACCAAGCCCGAGACCTTAATCTCGTATTAGGAGGCCTTCCTGCGCCGCATCCTTAGTGGTTTAGTTTGCAAATTATATATATATATATATATATATATATATATATATATATATATATATATATTACTGACGTAGTTTGCAAGCAGAATAAACTATGAGGCTTCGATGACTATTTCCGTTGAATACAACGGTGCAGCTTTAGTTGGAACAGAATACCAGATTTGTACCGACAACGATATGTGTCACTGGTGACAGTATTAACTCATGTTTCTATGACTCACCTTCACCTGCATAATATCATCTGGAGTTAGATGGAATGCAATACATGAATTGCTCTAAACATGAAAGGGTTAACACATTTGGCACAGAAATAAACTTGAGAAGTGAAGGCGACAGGAAAGCAGCAAGGATACGAGCCCTGGTTTCTATATTGGGTGTCTTTATCAGGAACTCCTTTTCATGCTTCACCTCGCCTGTCGTTCACTCCGTCCTCGCCATAATCGCACGTCGCTGCCTCATATTCCCTACCCACCTCCTGCACTTTCACACAGTCTCACAGTATTCAGGTTTCATTTCCTGATATAGTATATAAGTACTGATAGTGAAACCTGGATATAATATATATATATATATATATATCTGCCTGTGTGAGTGTTACTCGGTTCTGCACGACCATAGTCTTCTGGTTAGTGCTTAATATATGCACAGAGGAAGGTCACGAACACTATAGAGACAGAGGACGGGATTTGCTCCTAACCCCAGCGCTAAACCTAAAAATTTTTCGCGTTTTTCAAGATTAGTGTTCAAAATGCTGTTAGAGTTAGACAAAGGTGAATGTAACTCATCAACAAAACAGAAACTACGCTTGGGGATTCGTGTGAGGGAGCACAGCCTACGACCTCCAATCCTGGGCAGGCGAGAAAATCTTTCAAGATGAAGGGATTGAAATTTGTGAGGATATACTTGCAGCCTTAATTATGTTGTCGACACCGCGGGAACTACACTAGAGGGTTCTGAGAGTGGGTGTACCCCCCTTCCATGACCCAGTTTGTTCCAAAAATAAAGGAATGCAGTTCTGTATGTGTTAAGTACAAGCACAAGTAGTTCATAAACACGAGAGCTGAAAGTGAATTTCAAGAGCTTATGTATATATTAGTGGATGTCGTGTACTATACTCGCCACCACACAACATGTCTCTTGCCCCGCCCTTCCTGAAGTCGTAGTCTCAAATTAATGGCCTCCCACTTTCTGGACGAGGGATGCGGCTTAAGAGACAGGTTGCCTGGCGGCGGGTGTAGTGGGGGTGTGCACTGGGTGGTGGCAGGGTGCAGTGAATTATTTGGCATGAATGAATCGCAACTGTTGCATAACTACCCAAAATATTACATAACATTTAATTAAAAGTTTATGGTGAAAATTTTAATTTTGTAGGTAGGTTTATTGGACACCACATATTGTAATAGTATGTTGTTCATGATATTGTCCGTAAAATGACTTACCCGAGCAACCCAGGCTAACTCTGGTTTTATATGGGATGATGATTATGACATGTATACAGTATGTATTTATTTATTTATACAGATGTGTTTTCTATATAGACATTTTATCTTACAGGGTGTTTATTTATTTATTTATTTGTACATTCTTTTAATATTAGTCAGATCGAAGACTGGAAATCTATGGATTCTTTTTTTTTTTTAAGTTCCCATTCCACTACCACAAATTCATTTCCCAACCTTAACGTAGGCCTATACGAGTCTAGCGTCACCCAGTAGTGACGGTGTGGAACGTTTCTGAAATGATACATATCTTGGACTAGGAGCTGGCTACTGAAAGACTCCACGCGAGATGCCATCCCCATGCAGTCTTTCGTGCAGCAATCCTGGGCGTTGAAAGGCTAGAAAAGTCATAGAAGTAAATAGAAAAGCTTTAACTTTTTTTCTGGCTGACTGAACCCTACCTCACTCCATCTAAGGTTAGGAAAAGAGGTGTGGGTGATGACTGATGAACACTTGATTTCGTCCAAGTTATCTCTCTCATGATACAACTCCAGCAGTCTATCCCAGCTAACGCCAGAAAAATTTTTATCAGATAAGAGTGTCTCATATGATTTCTGATAAGAGTTAATACTGCCACCTTTAACTCCCTCATGGTCGGGATAGTTCTAGTGCCGAATTCTTGGTAACGCCACGCCAAGAATGTCGTGGAAGACTGAGAGGTTTAACATTCGGGATTAGGCAGTTAAAAATAGTACAGCCCTCCGTGACCCAAAAAATCTCGGCTCATAATGCAGTGTATGTGGAACAGAATGTTAGGTCACACGTCCAGGCACGGAAATTGAGGGTTGGTCACACACACACACACACACACACACACACACACACACACACACACACACACACACACACACACACACACACACACACACACACACACACACACACACACACACACACACACAGAGGAGGGGAGGGGGAGGAGGAGGAGGAGGAGGAAGAAGAGACAGACAAGAGAGTGTGGGGTAGCGAGAGGGGGGAGAGTGGGAGAGGGAAAGAGACTGAGAGGGAGAGAGGAAAGAGGCAAACAGGATGGTAGAAACAGACAGAGGGATAGTACGGCATTATCACCAGCATAATAAACGTACTTTCGTTATCAGTACCTAAAATAACGAAATATTGTGTACCCAGTAGGTCCTGGCCTTTCACTTTCCTGTAATAAAGAGAATCTAACTCTCTCTCTCTCTCTCTCTCTCTCTCTCTCTCTCTCTCTCTCTCTCTCTCTCTCTCTCTCTCTCTCTCTCTCTCTCTCTCTCTCCATCTGTCAATGCAATTTAGGTCGATCTCTGTGTACCTCTATATTTACCTCAGTATCTGTCTATCTGTCTATCCATCTATCTATTGTTGTATCCCGAAACAATTCCCCAACACTTCCAGGTTTTGTCGGTGAGTCAGTGTTTAGTGGGAACCGCAGTGAACTTCGTGTGACTGAGCTGCGTTTAGTGTCTGGTGCAGCTTCGTGAGGGAGTGTCTGATTTCGTGGCTTCTGTTGCATGTCTAATGATTCCGTATTTTTTTCCTGCTTTCGTCTTCTAGCATAATGGGTCTTCTTTTCTTCATCTTCTTCTTCTTCTTTTTCCTCCTCCTCCCCCTCCTCTTCTTAACAAGGAATTGTCTGTCTCAACTGTTCTTGTCACATGTTCAATCACCTTAATTCTTTTCCTGACATCTTCACTTCCTCCTTCCTCGTTCTCCTCCTCCTCATCTTCCTCTTCTTCTTCTTCTTCTTCTTTTTCTTCTTCGAAATACCTGTTATTTGTCATTGCAGTTATCTGTTCTGTTTAATCAGTTATTTGCCTATAATTCTCTCTCTCTCTCTCTCTCTCTCTCTCTCTCTCTCTCTCTCTCTCTCTCTCTCTCTCTCTCTCTCTCTCTCTCTCTCTCTCTCTCTCTCTCTCTCTCTCTCTCTCTCTCTCTCTCTCTCTCTCTCTCTCTCTCGTACTCATAGTTTTCCCAGAAGTTTTAAATAATCCTCCCTCCTTTATTGGGGTCATTATTTTTTTACAGTTCATCGTTTTAGTGTCACATTGTTTCGTCTCAGTGTCGTAAAGGCTGAGCGATGGATTTTGAAACTGAACTTTTTCTTTTCTTTTCGACCGAACTTCAGCTGAGAAAGAGGATTGATTAGGGTGGGCTTGAGGCTGAGAGAGAGAGAGAGAGAGGGGGGAGAAAGAGGGATGAAAGGAATTTTAAAAGTAAGACAGGAAGGAAGAGGAGGGGACGATTGAAAAGATCTGAATTAATTTGAGGAGAAAGGAGAATGATGAGAGAGAAGTTTTAGTGGAAGAGAAGAGGGAGGAATGTAAGGGGGAGGGAAGAGGGAGGAGCGTAAGGGAGCGGAAGAGGGAAGAATGTAATGGGGAGGAAAGAGGGAGGAATATAAAGGGGAGGGAAGAGGGAGGAATGTAAGGAGGGAAGAGTGGGGAATGTAAGGGGGAGGGAAGAGGGAGAAATGTAAGGGGGAGGGATGAGGGAGGAATTTTAGGGGGAGGGAAGAGGGAGGAGTGTAAGGGGAGGGAAGAGGCAGGAATGCAAAGGGGAGGGAAGAGGAATGAATGTAAAGGGGAGGGAAGAGGGAAGAATGCAAGGGGGAGGGAAGAGGGAGGAATGTAAGAGGGAAGGAAGAGGAATGAATGTAAGGGGGAAGGAAGAGAGAGGAATGTATGGGAGAGGGAAGAGGGAGGAATGTAAGGGGGAGGGAAGAGGGAGGAATGTAAAGTGAAAGGAATGCAAGAGAAAGGGAAGAGGGAGGGAAATGATGGATAGAGTAAGAGAGACAAAATAGAGAAATATTAATGGCGGGAAGGAGGAGTATTGGAAGTGAATTTCTTAAGAGACCAAAAGAGAAATATAAGCGGAAGACAATGCAAGAATTAAATATCATAGAGAGAAATATAAAGGCTGAGATTTCTTTTAGGAGCACCAACAGAGACGTTAAGCTGAGGAGTAAGAGATGCCAAGCTGAGTAAGAGAGATGTCAAGCTGAGGAGTAAGAGAGGTGTCAAGCTGAGGAGTAAGTGATGTCAAGCTGTGGAGTAAGTGATGTCAAGCTGAGAAGTAAGAGAGATGTCAAGCTGAGTGTAAGAAAGATGTCAAGCTGAGGAGTAAGAGAGATGTCAAGCTGAGGAGTAATAGAGATATCAAGCTGAGAAGGAAGATAGATGTCAAGCTGAGGAGTAAGAGAGATGTCAAGCTGAGGAATAAGAGAGATGTCAAGCTGAAGAGTAAGAGAGATGTCAAGCTGAGGAGTAAGAGAGATGTCAAGCTGAGGAGTAAGAGATGCCAAGCTGAGTAAGAGAAATGTCAAGCTGAGGAGTAAGAGAGACGTCAAGCTGAGGAGTAAGGGAGATGTCAAGCTGAGGAGTAATAGAGATATCAAGCTGAGAAGGAAGATAGATGTCAAGCTGAGGAGTAAGAGGGATGTCAAGCTGAGGAGTGAGAGAGGTGTCAAGCTGAAGAGTAATAGAGATATCAAGCTGAGAAGGAAGATAGATGTCAAGCTGAGGAGTAAGAGAGATGTCAGGCTGAGGAGTGAGAGAGGTGTCAAGCTGAAGAGTAAGAGGGATGTCAAGCTGAGGAGTAAGGGAGATGTCAAGCTGAGGAGTAATAGAGATATCAAGCTGAGAAGGAAGAGAGATGTCAAGCTGAGGAGTAAGAGAGATGTCAAGCTGAGGAGTGAGAGAGGTGTCAAGCTGAGGAGTAGAGAAGAGAGAAGATAAAGAAGGAAATAGTAAACGTAAGGAATATTAATCTGAATTCGATGTCTTATGGTTTAGCCTTACCCCTTCCAGACGATATTATTCAGAGAAGGAGGTGGATGCCTTTGATGTGGAGAGGTCAATGTAGCCTCTGTTTACTCACTCTAATTTGACAAGTTTCTCCTAGGTCGAAAAAAGTATATTTTGTTAATAGGCTATTGTAGGGAAAGGGTAGTGATAAGAGGAGTATCTGGGAGTAATATTGCCCTGAGGAGGAAGAGCATAAGAGGGCAGTGAGAGAGAGAGAGAGAGAGAAAGAGAGAGAGAGAGAGAGAGAGAGAGAGAGAGAGAGAGAGAGAATACTTCGGCAAACAGTAAAAAATTCTAAGGAAATTTTGGTGATTTTAAGAAATACTAAAACTAAACAAATCTCAGATGGAACATACCCCCAAGGAGAAGTATCTTACTACAGAGTATCTTAACAAGGAGTGTATCAATAAGAAGTATTATGAGAGGAATATCACCTGTGGAGGAGCGTCTTAGTGCATTATAGCCCAAAGGAGGTGGATCAAGTGAGCAATAAAACCTCGCTTTGGTGGAGTAATATTTCCCAGAGGAGGAGTATGTGAGCGCCAGTATCGCCTTAACCCTCTCACCACCATAACTTCTTTTTTATCCTACACTTTCCATTGCCAGGATTATTTTATGCGGTTTGTGGAATGCGAGTGGAAACAACTCCCATTATTCTCATCACTGCAACTATATTTATCTGTTTATATTAGCCTTGGTTGAACCACACTCACCACTATAGTTTCCACAACAAAGAGGTGGCTTTCAACAGGTGCCGTTATCAGCTTACTCCTAAATCACATATAGTTAAGTGTCTACCAGGAGAATTTAAAAAAATAAAAAATAAAAAGAAAAAGCAGGATAAGGAAATGAAAAGTTTTATTCATCCTAAATGCAATGCGTTTATAGGATATTTTGTTGCCGAAAAATTTTTCTAACAATTATTTTTTTCCCTCGTCTACTCAGATCAGATGGTTTTGGTACTGGGGATGTTTCTGATAATTCTCAGATGTCTTGCAACTACTTTTCCTTCCACCTTCATTCTTGGCGAATCCAGCGCTATTCCCTTTCGTCCTGACCATCTCATGCATATTTTTTTTTTCCAAAAATCTACTTTCTTACATGAATATTAATACGGCTTATGGTCCTGGTGGAATATCCCTCCTGTGGCATTCAAGATATGCACTTCTCTTTAGACACCCTATCAAAGCAGATTCTTTCGACGATGTGTGTCAACCTGTACAATTTTTTTTTGATGAAAGTTCTCTCTCATTCAGCCTGTCACAAAGAAGAGTGACAGTTCCCAACCAGGTATCTATCTTCCAGTTGCCTTAATTTCATACACACACATTATCTTTAAGTCTGTCCTCAGCAGGAAATTTTTTAAGCACCTTTCTTCACATAACTCCTGCTGAGCCTCAGTGTCAATAGTTTCTCTCAGGGATGCTCCACTGGCAGTCTTCGTACATTCACCACATTCATTGGCATGCTCGACTTGTGATTTGGGTGAAAACTTTGCTATTGTGCACAAAATATCAGTCTGTTTCCTAATAGATTCTATTCCTTTTTCTGTACTTGCTTCTAAGATTTCCTCCCTCTTTTTGTAATATAGACAGCCTCTGCCAACTGTCTCCTTATAAATCACTGACACCCTGTAGGTCCGTGCATCTAGCCCTAACCACTCATTCGCTGATGTATTAACCGTTCAGCTCTCCACCCGCTTCTCGCCGCGGCCATCACACCAGCCACTACAACATTCACACAGCAAGGCTATGGTGCACCTAACCTCAGACTTATCTATTATTTCCCACTGTGGCAAAAGAAACCAACTGTTTTACGTTCTCCAGTGTTTCTCCCCACGATTATCCCTTCACCTTTCAAAATGCACAACTAGCACTTTCATCCCTCAATATCCTCTGTGTCTCTGTTCCTCGTGATTTACTGTGGAACGAGCACACTTCTTCTATTAGTGTTACCTAATAGGACATTGGGTATGCCTAGAATACATTGTGCACATTTTAATTATACACACTGACTGACAATACAGTAGGCTTAACGCACCTGTGTGGAGGGGGGAGAGGCTCACCACAAACAGCACAGGGTGGCTTTTCATTCCATAAGCTTTCCTCCTCACAAGTGCTCTCTTCACCTTGTCTGTTTTCGCTTGTGTTGCATATCTCTCTCTCTCTCTCTCTCTCTCTCTCTCTCTCTCTCTCTCTCTCTCTCTCTCTCTCTCACACACACACACACACACACACACACACACACACACACACACACACACAGTGGCCACTAGTCTTTTTGATTCTCTGTCTGTATGCCTCACAATGACGGTGGGCATGCAGCTCTCTACCTGTCTGCCCATTCTGACTCCTTTCTATCCAAGTGACTACAGCAGAAGTGACCCTCTATTCTCGGTACTTCTAGAACACACAAATCTCCCTCTGGAGCTTTCTTTTTCTCCGTCTTTCGTTCTGTCTATGTTCTCCAGTTTCTTCAAAGCATTATGCCAAGACAATTTAAAATGAATTAATCTGGGTATTGACAATTTATTCAACTTTTGGAAGAGATGACTTTTGCAGGTTGCCAACTTTTGAGTGTGTATGCGTTTTTTTTTAATTTAAGAAATGGTAGTTTTATGCAGGTTATGAGAGGGTTCAGGTAGTACTGAGAGTAATGAGGGGTGCCTTGGGATAATATAACCCTGAGGAACATCAGCGATGGTGTGGTTATTATGTGGCGTGATGGGAGGTAGATCACTCCGCCACCACCTCAGTTGTACAGCTTTAGGTGGCTCAACCCTTATCAATAAGTCCACACCAGCCAAAGGTCGGGGAGGGGGTGAAGGGTGGCAGTGAGTGAGGGCGAGGGGAGGAGGTGGTGAGAAGGGACGAGAGAGGGGTTGAAGGGGTGGGATGGAAAGAGAGATTAGAGAGGGGAGAGAAAGATGGGAAAGATGGGAGTGAGAAGTAGGAGACTGGCGGAATGAAATGGGAAAGGGATAGAGAGGGGAGTGAAGGGCAGAGGGGAGACCGGGCAGAACCAGGGAGAGGAGAAAAAGATTAGAGGAAACAAAGGGAACAGTGGATAGGAAAGAACGAGATTGTGATAAACGGGCAAAACTGAGGTGAGGAGAGGAAGACAGGGAGGAAGAAATGGGGGAGGAAAAAGGAGAACAGAAAAGAGAGAAACGGAGGATAGATGAAGATGATGAAAGGGAGAAGAGAGGAAAGATTATGAAAACTGGAGAGGGATGTGGGTAAGAAGGAAGAGAGGGATGAGAACTTACCAGGGAAAAGAGTGTCAGGGAGCAGAGTGAGGAAGGAAGGAAGGAATGAGAGGGCGAAGAGAGAAAGAGAGAAAGACTGTGAAAAGAGGGAATGGTGAGGTGAGGCCAGGTGAGGTGAGGGGAAGGAAGGGAATAGAGATAACAGAGGTTTGGAAAGCGTAGGAGAGAAGGGAGGGAGGGATGGGAGTAATGAGAGTGAAAGCGATGGGGGAAAGTGGTTTGGAAAAGTTAGGACGAGGAGGAAGAGTTGCAAGGGTGGGGACGGAATTTAGTGAGAATACAGAGGAGGAGAAAGTGGGGAGGGACCGCGTAAGGGTAAATTTAATGGGAAAAAAAGGAAAGGGAAAATGCTGTGAAATGTGGGAATGGGTGGAGCAGGGAAAAAGGAAAAGAGGTGAAAAGGTTAAACACGAGGAAGGAGGAGAAGGGAAAAGGGTGGGAGCAAAGAAAGGATTAGGAGAAAGGATTGAAAGATAGTAAAAGGTGGAGAGAGAGAGAGAGAGAGAGAGAGAGAAATTGGGGACGTCGGAAATAAAGGTACATAAAAACTGGAGAGGAGTGGAGAAGAGCGGCGTGAAAGAGGGTGTGGTGACAATGAAGAGGTGTGGAAGAGGTGGTTTGAGGGAAATGGGGGGAGAAGAGAGCGAGAGGAGAGAGGAGGGAAGAGGGTGACTGATAATGGACTGGGGAGTGGCAGAAGAGAGGGAGAAAATTGTGGGGAGATAAGTGGTGTGTGAGCAAGAAAGAAGGAGATGGACAATTTGTGGGAAGGACGGAAGAATAGCCGAGGAAGGAAGAAGGATGACAACAAAAATGAAGAGAAAGAAGCGTGTGGAAGGAATGTGAGTCTGAATAAGAATCGAATTTTCATGGTTATTTTCACACCAAATTACGGTATGTGATGGAAGTCGACTGTTACCTTGAATATTGTTACCTAAATTTTCAGATAATGGCATTTACCTGAAATTTATATTATGATGAAATTTTGACATAAGTTTAGTTGAATATGTACTTTAAACTCAATATCTAATGCCATGGATACAAAATTTACATTCTGAAACACCAGTGCACGCAGGAGAATAAAATAAAATAGAGTATTATACAGTTATGATTAAGAAGGATATTCATTTTTAAGTAAGTCCTCTTTATAACTGAAGGTAAAGAATTCAGTAATAATAAACCCTGGGCTGTGATATGCTTTGAACCATAATTAGCAGTGATCCTGGATTCCAGATAATTTTCTTGCCTAGTATTTACCTCATAACTATTCTGAAGGTCAGGAACTGTAAAAAGTCGAGCCTCTCACTCACTATATTGGATATTGTGGTAGTTGCCTTTCTGAGTTATTTTCAACTACAGGGCCAACGCTGTCAGATTTTGATGTTCCACTCGGTGCAATTCTAGCAGCGAAATTGTGTACTCGCTTCATCTGCGTAGCTTGTTTTGCACCCCAGACTGTCACCAGTCACGATGTAATTAATTCGGTTAAGAGTAAGCGTCTTTGCTACTGAAATTCTATCTTGCTTACCAGACACTTCCTGTATATGAGGATGGAGGGAAGATAGGAAAGAATGGAGGGAAGGAGAGGAAAGGAGGAGAGCGAGTGGGAGAGTGGAGGAAAGGAATAGGAAGGACGAACTGAAGGGAAGGAGGAATGGAGAAAGAGTGGAAGAAAGGAATGGAAGAAAAAGAATTTGCGGGAAGTAGATAGAGGTGTAAAAAATAAAATGAGAGGAGAGAAGGAGAGGAGTGGATGGGCAGGAGAGGAGAGTAAGAAGATGAGAAGAGGAGCAGTAATGAGGAAGGATGAGAAAGAATGTTCAGGAGGGCAGAAAAATGAATATGAAGAAGTAACCGTGGACTGGAGAGAGAGAGAGAGAGAGAGAGGGGGGGGGAGGAAGAATGGGAGGAAGGGAAGATTGCAAATTATGAGCGAGAAGGGGATAGAGAGGGGGAGAGTGTTACCGTGAAGAGTAAGTATTGTGAATCTCTCTCTCTCTCTCTCTCTCTCTCTCTCTCTCTCTCTCTCTCTCTCTCTCTCTCTCTCTCTCTCTCTCTCTCTGTCTCATATTTCGTTCGGCCATCTCCTCGTACACAAGTATTTCTCCTCCTCCTCCTCCTCCTCCTCCTCCGCTTATCATCATCATCATCATCATCTTCTTCTTCTTCTTCTTCTTCTTATTCTTCTCCTCCTCCTCCTCCTCCTCCTCCTCCTCCTCCTCCTCCTCCCACCCCCGTGTGTCAGTGATTAGCAAGCGAGCGTGCTGTACCGCCCCTCCTGACACTCTCATGGGGGAGAGGGGGGAGCAGGAGGAGGAAGAGGAGAGTGTGGAGCTGGTGAAGGGAAGAAAGCTGAAAGGAAGCTGGAGAAGGACAAAAGAATACAAAAGGGTGGGAGAGAAGGGAGACAAGATATATATATTTATGTATATGTATACATATATTTATGTATATGTATACATATATATATATATATATATATATATATATATATATATATATATATATATATATATATATATATAAATTTCTATGTTGCCAGGCGCCTTATTACCGTAAGGGGTGGCCACAAACAAACCACCTCCATGTCGCCCTGTCCCCCGCCATTTCACTGCCCTGCTCCCAGCTCACACAGGCCTAGACTCTCATATACCACTGCACTCCATCCCTCCATCACATCCTCGGTCTCCACCTCCCTCTCCCCCCTCCACTTCACTCACATTCACTCTCCTCGTTAGTTTCTCGCTCTCCATGCTCTCCATATGGCCAAACCACCTCAGTGTATTTTTCCTAACGCTATCTATTACATCCACATCCACACCACAACGCTCCTTCACTTATTCATTTGTCAGTCTGTCTTTTCACGTAACTCCACATGCTCCTCTCAAATAACTCATTTCCACTGCTCTCACTCTTGACTTATGTCATTCCAACAAGGTCCAGGCTTCACGTCTAAACGTAAGAGTTGATATCACAGAATTGTCATGTATATGCATGTATATATAAATACACACACACACACACACACACACACACACACACACACACACACACTTGTGTAGCAGTACAATAATGTTGGTAGTATATTAGTGTCACTGCCAAGTTTATATAATACCCAGAGTATACCATTGTTACCCTACACAGTGTATTATTTCTCTCTCTCTCTCTCTCTCTCTCTCTCTCTCTCTCTCTCTCTCTCTCTCTCTCTCTCTCTCTCTCTCTTTCTGTATCTATCTATCTATCTATCTAGTAGGAGTATATCTTCTTAAGCATGACAAAAAGAGTGTAAAGAGATGTAAATGGGAAGTGAACATAAATACAGATTACTAAGAAACAGCTAAAACCGAAGGAGACAGACTGATGTGAGATAAAGAGAAAATAAATATTAGAGAAAATGGAAGGAAGGGGAGAAGAGCAGAAACAGAGAAACTAAAAAAAAAAAGAGGGGGGAAATATAAAAATGAACCGCAGGCAAGCAACCCCTCCCCCCCCCACAGGTATCTTCCATGCGGCGAACCAATGTTATCTTGCGGGAAAAAAATTGAACATTTCGTTCTGGGATGGAAGCCGCATTTTTGTCTCTGCACCTAGTTAACAGAGGCACCAAAACAGACTTCCCCTTGTTATCTGGTTATTTGGCTACCACCCAGCGTTGTAAATGGTCTCCTGGGTTACGGGAAACCATTAGGCTTGTCACAGTGCAGAGCCACCTGAAATGGAAAGAAAAGTACTAAACAGAGGCATGAAGGAATGGGAGAAGTAGGCAGCACTAAATCAGGTAGGCTAATCGGTTGATGGCCACCTCCACCTACCACTCACAGAGAGAGAGAGAGAGAGAGAGAGAGAGAGAGAGAGAGAGAGTGAGAATAAAAAAGGACAATTATAATGAAGACAAAACGAGAGAGAGAGACAGAGACAGAGACAGACAGACAGACAGACAGATGCAGCGGAAGAAATGTAAAACCAGAGAATAATGAATAAAATGAAAGAAACTGGATGGGGAACAGCAACATGCCGAGAGAGAGAGAGAGCCTGGAGCTCTTCGTGTCATTACCCAGATTTTGAGAGAGGTTTTTCTCATGCCTGGGCCACTGGAGGCAACTTTTACCTCCTTCTCTCCCTCTTCCCTCTCAGCCTTTTTCTTTTTTGTCTTCCTTTTCCTCTCTTTCTTTTTTTTTTTTTTGTCCCTCCCCTCAACCACCTGTCGTCACTGGCTTTACCTTCGTGTTATCATCTATCTATATATATATATATATATATATATATATATATATATATATATATATATATATATATATATATATATATATACCACCTGTCGTCACTGGCTTTACCTTCGTGTTATCATCTATATATATATATATATATATATATATATATATATATATATATATATATATATATATATATATATTCTCTCTCCATTACGAAATCACTTGGTAATTACATTTGTATAGTGTCAGTACGATAACGTCATAGATCTGCTCGTACTTGCTACCTCCAGACGGATAGGGTATACAGTCAGAGCATATATCCGGCTTGGAAAATATGGACGTCCCTGCTGCATAGTTCTGGTTCACCTCTGGGCAAGAAGTAGCAAAAATGGTACTGGCTGGATGGTAACCATGGCCCCACGAGGTACTGTCATGGGAGTGACGTGGGTCCCAGGTCCGGTAGCTGGCCATGGATAACACTCCCAGGCGGGGAACTCACATTTACTAAGTAGTCAGAGTCTGGGATGAGACTATCACCCATACATATCTCGTATACACAGCTAACCCTGTAAGTTACGCCTCCTCCATTTTTCCTGCACCTCGCCATTTGGAAGGACCTTGTTCAGATCCTGACGAGGCAATGTCTGCCACAGGAAGGTGGCTGCTTGCTTGTGGTAGATGGGTCTGCTCGGTCAGACAGGTTGGGTGTAGAGAAACAACAACAACAACAACAACTTCCAGGTGGATGTATTCAATTATGCCTTCACACTATAGTGTGGAGGTCCGCTGTACTTGTCAGGTCAATCTTCTTCATCATCTTTTCTTCTTGTTTTTTTTTTCCTTCTTCTTCTTGTGATCCCTACCCTGACGTATGGAAGCGAGGCGTGGACCTTGCAAGAAGGGAACAAGTCAAGAGTGAGAGCTGTGGAAATGAGTTACTTGAGAGGAGCATGTGGAGTGACGTGGAGGGACAGGTTGACGAATGAAGAAGTGAAGGAACGTTGTGGGGTAGATGTGGATGTGGTTGAAAAGATTAGGAGAAATACACTGAGGTGGTTTGGACATGTGGAGAGGATGGAGAATGAAAGACTGACTAAGAGGGTGTATGTAGGTGGGGTGGAGGGAGGGAGAGAGAGGGGTAGACAGAGGATGAGGTGGAGGGATGGAGTTGAGAGGTATATGAGGGAGGGGGGGGTGAGTTGGGGGGAGGGGAGTCAAATGGTGGGTGACAGAGTGATTTGGAGGCGTTTTGTCTGCGGCCACCCTTTGCGGGATTAGGGCGTCGGGCTATAGATAGATAGATTCTTCTTTCTTTCTTTCTTTCTTTCTGTATCTTCGAGGCATTTTCTTATTTGCTGTCATTCCTTTATTTCTTCCAGTTCGCTCCAAACCTAGTACAACTTTTGGGCAAATAGCACCTGACATTTTTTTTTTTTCATTTAGGCCTTTTAAAAGGAATTATGGGATCAAAGGTCAAACAACAAGAACACGCAAATATTGGGATCCAATTTTCTACTAATTTCATTAACCATTAATCATTATGGATGGTGTGGAGACCATCCTGTATTCCCTTTGGAATATTGTCCGTCTATAATTTGTTCTGAATTCTCTTGCTGATCAGGTAAATACACTGCTAAGCACATAAACCTAATTATAAACAGTCTGTAACGGGGAACGTAATAAAAATAATTAAGTCATGATAGCTAGATATTTACTGCGTATGTTACAACCTGCCTCACTTGCTGGAACGGGTGACGAAAACCCCGCATGATCCAATCCAGAATAGACCATCATGCTGTCCTTTGTGAGGCGTTGGAGGTTCTTCTCTTTACACAGCACATACAGCAGGAAAGAGAGATCCTGAGTACAGAAAACTGAGTTGCTTTTTACACTAATTCACATCCTGACGGATGAGAGAAGGCTTCTAGGTTAGCTAACGGGCATTGGATTGAGAAAGATGCCCTAAATAAAGAAAATTAGGTCATTGGAAGAACTACTGTATGCACCGTCCATTGACGCCTCTCAGACTGGGTGTAGTTGTGCAAATAGCAAGTGTTAATTCAACCCCTGAACTTTGCATCACATTGTCTCAACACACACACAGGAAATTCAGGCATTGTTTTATTTAGTCCTCTGGCCGCAAAGTCTGACACAAACTGAACACAGTGACCGACAAAAACAAGAGTAAAGTAAATTTCGTCGTCGTAGTGATTGGGTCAGTATGTTAATTTGGATTCCTCTTCTCCGACACCTAATACGTTATTCATTCGTAAGTGGTTATCCCCCTGACCAAATATTGTACTATGATGACTATGATCACTGACGAGTAGCTCTTCTTGTCACTGAACGCATAAATAGCTTTTTCATTTGCTTAATTTCAGGTTCAGTTCATCGAAAGCTGTAAATTATAATACATGAACACTACTGTAGTTGTATGTTTGTTTCCATATGAGGAGTTGCTTTATTTTGAATGCAATACCAGTTTATAACTTGGAAACCATTCATTACGCTTGTTAGTAAGTATATAACAAATGAACACCTGATGATCTAGTGAGTTACGGCGCTTCAACCTTTGTAGCCATAAGAGTTTCCGTTCGAGGAATTTGGGGGTTTTATTGCTCAAATAATGCCGTTCAGAGTGGAGCGACTGGTCACCGTCCCCGTAAATGTCTGGAGTGAGTAGCTTAAGCCGGGGCCTCTACTCTCCTGAAGAGGCAAAGACGAATACAAGGAGACACATTAGTTTTTAGAACCCGTACTGGTTTAGTGGTAGAGAAAAGGAGCCTCAGAGTGGGTCATACCTTACACGCAGCGGATCCAGTCTGACACAGGAGATTGTAGTTTGTTCGCACATACATAATGCCACTAGGGGTGCACCTCTGTCTTCTGCCTCATTTCTATAGCGTACTTTCCATTTTTATCAGGGTACCACCGGATGACTGTATTCAGCGATTTTATCAATGTGTACCGGTACACCCAAATTTTAAGACTATTGAACCCCACTAGTTCGAAAAATCTTTCCTGATCTGAATGAAATCATGTGGAGAGAGGAAGCAAATGGTACAGAATACGTGCCAGGAATGAGAAAGGCAGCGTAGTCTCAGTCACGTGCGGCCCTAGTGGGTAGTGTGGGATTCCTTGGCCATGGTTTTTCTCTCATTTTTACAGTGGCAATATAATTTCCTCAGACACTACTTTTTTCGGTGCTGCAGATGGCCGAAGGTTGCTCACTCTACTGCTCTACCTTGAAGTTCATGAAAATCTTTGACTGGAAAGTCGTGCATTTCCGTTAAGGGTGCACACGCCATCAATATCGGTCAGACCAGAAACTAGGCATTTCTCTCTCTCTCTCTCTCTCTCTCTCTCTCTCTCTCTCTCTCTCTCTCTCTCTCTCTCTCTCTCATACGCATTTCCTACTGGTTTCTTGATTATATATGCTGTATATATAGCTAACATTGATCAGCTAGTCAGGTCAGGTGCGGGTAAGGGGATGGGTCTGTTATGATGTGGCAGGGGTAAACCAGTTCTGCTGTCTGGCCCTGCTGCGGATGTCACTGATTGCATTGCGCAGTTGACCCTTGTGCGGTGTGATGCGGTGAGGATCTGTCCGTTCTCCCCTTTGGGGCTAAGATGCGAATGAATGTGTTTGAATGGATGAGTAAATGGAGAGTAAGTCGTCCTGTCTCGGCTACCTCCCTTTCCTTGGAGGAAGCAGCCTAGGTATATATATATATATATATATATATATATATATATATATATATATATATATATATATATATATATATAAAATATATATAGTCATAATGAAGATATGATTGAAAAAAATATAAATGGAATAATTACAAAATACTGCATAATAACCGGATAAGATAAAATAGATAAATTTGTTGAAGAAAATGCAAAGGAACAAATAAAACTGTGGGAGGCGCGATAGTGGGAAAGATGAAAAAAAAAGGGAATAAAGAAAAGACAACAAAGAAGAAAACGTATTAGACACGAGAGGAAGAGAGAGGATAAAGGAAGTGTGTGAAAAACGGTGGGAAGGACAAAGGAAAAAAGATAAATAGCTAACATTGAGAGAGAGAGAGAGAGAGAGAGAGAGAGAGAGAGGGGGGGAGGGGGGAGGGGGGAAGCAGGTAGGCCAGCAGGCAGACAGACAAACAATGGATTATGAAAGAGACAGGAAGTGGAAGGGACAATGAACTGCAGTTGTTTCTAGCTAAACGGTTTTAATGTCATTTTATGTTTTCCGCCAAGAGAGAGAGAAAGAGAGTTATCATTTGTTAGAAGACAAAAATTTGCTTAATATTTCTTCGCTTTTGCTTCTTACACGTACTTTCCTCTGCTGGCGAACCTGAGAGCGACTTGGTGATGCGTCAGCGAAGAGAGTGACGGACATACTCTCTTTGTGAAGCAGACGGAGTGAAACAGTAGCGAATTTTTGCTCATGATTACACCTTAACTTGTGTGAGTGAAGCATCATAAATTTTAAAATCATTATGAATATGGCACATAAATACACTATTTCAAATGCTTTTGCTTTATATTTCTTAATGTAAAACCTGGCAAAATTGCTGATTATCTACTAGCTGCACAATTATCCTCAAAATAATCGGAACAACTCGAGATTTATTCCACTAACATCTGACGATTTATTCAGCTGAGAATGAGTATAGAAGCCTAAAAGTAATTGATAATGGTAGTGAAATGTATAAAGCAAATTCAACGGTAAGTTAAAAAATAGACAAGGTAACACTGAAGTACTGTAGACAGCCGTAGGACGGAGGCAGTAAATTACAGTTCTTAAATGAAGGAGGAAAAACAGTGAAGAGTGGAGGAGAGGCGTGGAGAGAGGATGAGAGGAAACGAGGAGAAGAAAGGAGAGAGTGGAGAGGTGTGGAGAAAGGATGAGGGGAAGGAAGGAGAGGAGAGGAGTAGGATGACGGACAGAATAAGAATTAACACAAGATAATGTTGATTTATTGATCTCTGTTATTCAGTTAATCTTATAACTTTGCACCACTATTAACTGTACAGTACTTTTACTTTTTTTTTTTTGCCGATTTTTCTACTAACTGTCAAAAGGAAAATTGTCTCATAACTGAGGTTTTCCTAGGAAAGTCAAACAAAACCGGGCCAAAATCAAGATTCGTTCAAGATGCCTCTGAGAGGCTGGAGGCGATAGGCAAAAGGAACTACAGACTGAGGAAGACAACTCCCCAACTGATTATTTTCACACATGAAGTACAAAAGATATCCACAACTTAGAATCGCTTTGATGTATCAAGGATAAAGTACAGAATACAACATGGTGTTGAAGGAATATAGAACAGGAGAAAGTTTCTGGCGAGGACGATCTTGCCGTCGCTTACAAATTTGCGTTGTGTGTTTGTGCATTTCCTTTTCTATTACTTATGTGTTTAACTATTTGGGCAATTTCATTGTATATTTCTTGCTTCGGAGATCCGAAATTAAGCCATAGATGTACTTTTCGTTTGCTCTAGATTGTCGTTGGGGTTATGTTGGTGACGGATGGTTTAACGGTCGGGGATGATAGAGGAGGAGTAACTGAAGCCTCGATATTCTGTATCTCAGTATGCATTGTTTTGGGTTTTATAGTGATTATTAGCTGGGCGTCCTCCTCTAGCAGACCTGATTTTTTTTTTTTTTTTTAATCTCTGTCCACTGGCAGAGCCATTAACTTTGCTGAGGCTTTTGTCATAAAGGTACAAGGAAATAGCAGAGTGCGACGGTATTAACTGGTATCCAAATACAAAGTGGTCCGTATTGCGCTTCCTTGCCAGGTCTTTTGTGTCCCGGGAAGGTCTGGCTCTGCTACTGGTTACCAATTAGTGTTCAGATGAGGCGGCCAGGGACAGTTTACCGTTACTTGTAATAAATGAACCAATCACTAACACGGTTTTGTTTATTTACTTAAGCAAGGTGAACACTTGGAACGCTGAGTCGTCCACGCAACACAATAACTGGCAGAGGGGGCGACGTGTGGACCGCCCTCTAGGCAACTCAGGACCAAAAACGGGTCTATGCAAATTAAAATAGGACACGAATAGCGGCCTCTTTTATATCACGAGTATGGAAGGACAGATAGAACGAAAAGTGCAGTGCAACAGTGGAAAAATATTAAGAGAAAAATTAGTTGATGTAAAAAAAATAATAAAACACCGGTATGATGGAAAGAATGGAAAATAATTAATGAAAAATATAGAGATCAAAAAGAAAACTGTATATGATAAAAGGAGAAATATTACAGAAAAATAAAGGAAATATTAATATCATGAAATATAAAAGTGTGGGAACAGATGCCAATATGAAAGAATTATAAAGCAAAGAGAGATTATACAGAAATATGAACACTTGAGCTCCGAATGTGGTGTTTGTTAAGCCCTTGGGGGCTGAAGATTATATTTGTTCTGTACATTCAGAGAGAGAGAGAGAGAGAGAGAGAGAGCGGGAGTAAGAAGCAACCAGGAAGTGAAAGCGTCGATTGACTGATGGAGTTTGATTTTATTGTACTTCTCTCGGCGGTGACACACACACACACACACACACACACACACACACACACACACACACACACGTACGCACGCACGCACGCGCGCGCAGGGGGAGAGAGAGAGAGAGAGAGAGAGAGAGAGGAGGGGAGTAAAAATTGTGAAAATAAATATGAGAGGGAGACTAAGGGGAGGGGAGAACCATGACGGAAAAAACAATACAGGCAAAAATGCAAAATGAAAAATATGAACGAGGATGGAAGGTGAAGGGTCGTGGAGATTTAAAAAAAAAAAAAAAAAAAAAAAGAGACAGAGGGAGACTAAACAGGGCGATGACAGGGAACAGAAATATATTAACATTAAATTTGTGTGTGTTTGTTTTCGTCTTTAAGTTTTCTGCCTCGCTTCTAGAATATAATCCACGAATTTTAATCTTTTCACTACGATGACGTCATGTATTTGTATTTTTGCCGCTTCATGCCAGTTTCTTCAGTTTCAATTCTTCACTTCGAGGACGTATAGTTCTGTTTCAGTCTTGCTGTTTGTAAAGGATTGTATTAACCTTCGATAGGCATTTCGTTTTAGTGAGGTTAATCAAACCCTTCATTGCCCTTGAATTACTAAGCTGAATAAAATTATCTGGAGGCAGCAAAAGTATACTCGTAAATACGTCATGGCATTCAAGGAGTTAAGGCCTTCGATCTGGACGGGTTGGTGTAGGTACTGTATAACATTCATTTATTCATTTACTGCAAAGGACCACTGCCAAGCTGGATGATAATAGTTTAATGTCAACTACAACAATAGGAACAAGATAATCCTCGGACTGAAGAGGTTAAAGTATCAGAAAGGTTGTCATGAATAGTGTGATAATGAAGCGACTGAGTGTTGGGGAGGGGGAAGAGATGTATGTACAGATGGTTTTTGGTATTGATGTAGAACCGATTTTCAAGGCTTGAATGTTGCGTGACTAACAGTGTGCTTCATTTGACTGGGCGTACTGTTGAATAGGTCCGCTTTTGTGCTATTTCTTTCTTGGTTAGTAGATCCTACCACACTTCATATATTTGACAGGAATCAGTGTTATACTGTGATGATAATGATGATGATGATGATAATGATGTTTTTTTTCTCTTATGCAAGAAAGAAGGAACCAAAGGCCAGGAGCCCGCAAACCATTCCATCCAAGAAAAAACAAAAACAATACAAAAGAGAGCCAAATTCAAGGTCCGTTCATTTCAATATGCCTGGACACACTGCGTTTGAAAGATTGGAGATTATAGGAAGTAGGAAATATAGACACAGGGAGACAGTTCCAGAGCTGACCTGTTGCATAAATGAAGGACTGGGGGTAACGGTTAACTCTTGCATCAGAGAGTTTTCTGGGATGAGAGTTTTTTGCTAGACGGGTGCTACGCACCCGTCGTAGTGGTGGAGGGATACGAGCAGACAGTTCAGAGGAGCAGTGACCATTGAAGTAACGATAGAAAAGAGATAAAGGTGCAACAGTGCGGCGAAGAGAGAGAGAGAGGTTGAAGGGAGTCAGTAAGAGGAGAAGGGTTAATGAGACGAAAAGCCTTTGACTCCACCCTATTGAGAAGATCTGTATGTGGGGAGCCTCCCCACACATGAGAGTTGTACTCTAAACAGGGGCGAATAAAACCCGTTTATAAATTCAACAACTGTGCAGGGGTTAAGAAGGTACGGAGT
The DNA here is from genome assembly GCF_032717465.1 of Coenobita brevimanus. Taxonomy (NCBI): domain Eukaryota; kingdom Metazoa; phylum Arthropoda; class Malacostraca; order Decapoda; family Coenobitidae; genus Coenobita; species Coenobita brevimanus. Next base: position 15,715,191 of record NC_136974.1, on the reverse strand, counting down.
CGGCTTAGAACACCTAATCTCTTGGAAGCAGATTTTACAAGATGCAATATGATCTTTCCAAGATAAGTCCCGAGTGAATAAAATCTCAAGCATGTTCAAGGATGATGCAGGATTAAGCTGAATATTATTAAACATTAGTAGGTACTCCTGTGGAAGATTGTGTCGGGTCCATTAAAAACAACAAAATTATTTTTACCCCAGTCAGAGATACGAGCCAAGTCAGACATTAGGTGTGCCATAGCCTCATCCCTTGTTTGTTGAAGTAACTGCTGAGATGGACGTTGCGGGAACCGAATGGAAAGGTGAAGGGTGGAATCACCAGCGTACAAGTGGATAGGGTTAGATGTACAGCTTAGAAGATCATTGATGAATAAAAGGAAGAGAGTTGGTGATAGGACAGAACCCTGAGGAACACCACTGTTGATAGATCTAGGAGAAGAACGATGGCCGTCTACAACAGCGGCTATAGAACGACCAGACAGGGAGCTATAGATGACGGCACAGATAGAAGGATAGAAACCGTAAGAGGGTAGTTTGGGAAGTAAAGATTTATGCCAGACTCGATCGAAAGCCTTTGAGATGTCAAGTGCAATAACAAAGCTTTCGCCAAAGTCCCGAAAGGAGGATGACCAGGAGTCTGAAAAGTAGGTGAGAAGATCGCCAGTGGAGCGCCCCTGCCGGAACCTATACTGACGATCAGAAAGAAGGTTGTGATAGGAAAGATGTTTTAAAATTTTTCTATCAAGAATTGACTCGAAAACTTTTGAGACACAGGATGTTAATGCAATTGGACGATAGTTAGAGGGTTGGGAATGGTCACCCTTCTTTGGGACTGGCTGATTGAGAGCAAACTTCCAGCAAGAAGGAAAGATACAAGTTGACAGACAAAGGCGAAAGAATTTACCTAGGCAGGGTGTAAGCACTGAAGCACAGTTCTTGAGGACAACAGAAGGGACTCCTTCAGGCCCATATGCCTTGTCAGTATTGAGGCCAGTGATGGCAGAAAATACATCAGCTGAAGAAATTTTAATGTCAGCCATGAGGAAGTCTGAGGGGGGAAGCGATGAAGGAACAGCACCGGAATCGATGATGATGATGATGAAAACTAGGTTGTGGTCGTGATGGTGATGATGATAAGAACAGGCTTTTGGTGATGATGGACTCAGGACCGTGGTGATGATAAAGGTTATTATGATGATTTTTAAATATCTGCTGTCGGCTACTAGCATATAAGACATGACTATTAAGCCAAAGAAAAATTATGAAAATACGCTCATTGAAGCATAGTTGAAGGACAGAAGTGACGTGTGACTGGAGATTTAAGAAATGTGGCCACTAAGATTGTGCTGTGCTCTTTTACTGTTTGATCTCATGTTTTGTTTACGTTATTTCCAGATTTTTCTCTTCAGTTTAGGATTTTTTTTTTCCAGACTGAAGGGTTTCCATACTTTATAGCTTCCATTAATCGCTTCAGTTCATGAGTTTGGGCAGTATTATAAAAACGCAGAGTTTAGGCGGTCCAATGGCGACGTTCAGTCGTCAGACGTTTCTGAGCGTCAGTCATCCTTACCAAAAAAAATCTGTACAGCCAGTCTTGGCGAAACCCAGTTCAGGAGCTTGAATGCCGCGACAGTCGCTAGATTGGGCGAGAATGCGCTGCATGAGCACTAAAAGCGCGCAAATTTTAAATGTTTGTTTTGTTTAATAAACCAGACACTTCGCAGACCCATTCTAAGGTGGGGTTTTTTTTTTTTATGTAAGAAATATGTACTTATGCTGAGTTTATCACGAGCTGAGTAAAGGCATCTGGAAATAGCAGTGATGAATGAAACGTGATACTACTGAAAGGTTTAAGGCCGCGTCCACGTCGGTAAGCTGGCACAAACGGGTGCGGGCGGAAGGTCTACACCACTATAGCCCGTGCAAGTGCCCTCACTGGCAGCGGACAAGTGTGGGCAAGAGCGCGATCCAGCTCGGGTTCAAACTTGGAGAGGTGAATGTTAACTATTCTTGTTTGACCCACGTGCGGTCAGTGTTATAAAATTGGTACTGAATAGTTTATCACCTTCACTCTCTCTCTGGGATGCAGCCCATTCCAAAAACAGTGACCAAACATTTACTGCACTGCAGTGGGAGGGGATAGGAGTGATTAATAAGACTTAATTTAGGTATATGCACTGTGCTTATCTGCACAGTAAAAGATTATAACAAAAATAGTCTCCTTCTTTATTAGTTCCGGCACGATGGTGGTTTTATTTAGAGCATTACTACTTTTTACAGACCATTATTTTCTCTATGGCTAGGGGAGATTTGTCGAACTGGACAAAGACTTCAAAGGTTTTCTTAAGTAAAAATGTGTGGAGGTAGCAAGAAAAAGCTAAGATATTACATCATTACAGTGAAAGGTTAATAATATGATACAGTCGCATGCAATATTTCTGCACCGTCGTTCACGATGACTGTTAGTATTATCATGTAACGTCCCATCTTTCCTTATCACGTGATATTTTTACTGTTAACCTTACTGTCTCTCTTCTCTACACCCTCACCCTCTCCTCTACCCTCCCACTTACACCTCCCATCCAACCCTACGTTCACCTCCACCCTCTGCACCCTCACGCAACACTCCACACACCCCAAGCACCCTCACGTAAAACCCCACATCCCCAAAGCACCTTGTCTTCCCCTACACCCAGCCTTGTATCCCCTCCTCCCCCAAAGCCCTCACCCTCCCTTTTTTCCTCCCCCACACCCTTACCCAACATCCCACCCTTCCCTACACCCTCACCCAACATCCCATCCTTCCCTACACCCTCACCCAACATCCCATCCTCCCCTACACCTCACCCAACATCCCATCCTCCCCTACACCCTCACCCAACATCCCATCCTCCCCTACACCCT
>NC_136974.1:15679787-15707287 GCF_032717465.1 Coenobita brevimanus | reverse complement strand
GATCAATCTCACTTCCCTGGGTGGCATCATGTGTGCAGTAACCCCTAACCAGCTCTGTGCAGTAAACCCTTACAGCACTGGTTTCCTAATTTCAGTCATGATAACCCCATAACGTCAATATATTCTGACAGCGACCCCTTCCCCCCCACCACACTAACAAGACTGAAGTAAGTAGTAAGGAAAAGAGCATTAACTTATAATCATCACTTTATATTATACGTATAACTTGTGCAGTCATGAGAAAAGGATTGATTACATGCAGAAAACTCACGTTTCTCCTTAGAATGTTTTTCCATTTGATTTTTTTTTTTTTTTTGTTCTGTGCATCACATAATAATATACATCGGCAAAAGGTAAGGTGAAAACACATCAGTATTTTTGTATTACTGACTTCAAAAATAATAAACCACAAAACCGCGAGGACAAATAATATTACACCTCCCAATATGCCAAGCCTGACACAGCTGAACTGAAAACATTTGATACATGTTGACGGCTACACATGTTCGAATGCTCTGTAGAATCGTTAACTTAAGATTCGTATATTTAAACCATCTTCGTCTGCAGGTATTTATATACAAATTGTAAAAATTACGAAACATTGCCTAAACAGCGTTAAGTTCATTTATTACGAAACCAGAGATAAATCTGAATGTTACTCTCAGATCGTTCTCGGAAAAAATAAGAAAAAAAAAGCGTTTATACGTTACTTCATAAATCATTTACCACAAGCTGTGCCTCTTTTTACCCGTAGTACTTGATCCACCATGGGGACGCGCCCCACAGTATGAGAAACATTGCCTTATAGTCCCCATCCAGTAGCAGCGCCTTAACCACACAAGGTGTCTGTTTGGTTATATGGTCACCACCCGGTGTTCTAAATTGATTCCTAAGTTACAGGCAATCAGTCAGCTTGTCACTCAGTGCAGTGATATCTGAAAGTAACAGTACTGTACGTCATGAGTGGGTGCCATTTGTATTCGTGCTCTCCAAGCTAATAAAAAAAAATGCAGATTACAACAATAGAGCTTCGTTCTGTGTGAAACCCGAGCTATAACTTCCTCTCACCAAGGGACAAGGGTCAGGGCAAAGGAGGCAAAATGTGTCAAGACTGTACTTGAAGCAAAATATAGCTGATGTATAGCCAGAAACTACCACCGCGGCGCTGAAGCGATGACAGGCTAATATTGCAATTCTTTCACAAATTCAGCACTAGTGAAAAAGTGCATGTGTAGGAAACCAAGGTACAGCGGTACTGAAAATTGTATGACCACCGGTACAATGGTTATTACCGAGAGAGAGAGAGAGAGAGAGAGAGAGACCTCTTGTCATGACTGTGGACCCCTGTTGCTGCACTTGATTTAACAGTTACATTTGTGGTTCCTGGAGAGAGAAGGCGGGGGGTGAGAGGGGGTAGGAATTGTGGTGTTTCTGTGTACTTTGGTATGAACTGGATTGCAGATGATGCGTTTACAAGTGAGACATTGCTTGTGGGGGGGGGGGAAGTAGATTGTGGGAGTGGGTGAATGCGAGAGTACTTCAAGATGAACATGAGAAAAGATGTGTGAACTTACGTACGCGACCGAGAGAGAGAGAGAGAATAGGGAAAGCATAACATAAAACGAGAGAAAGCAAGTGATAAAAGTACAAAGGCTATATTTATATATGTGTATATAGTTCAAGATCAGTATCGGCTTAAGTCAAGGCTTTATAATGTCTCCATGGTCGCTCAATTGTTCTATATATATATATATATATATATATATATATATATATATATATATATATATATATTTATATATATATATATATATATATATATATATATTAATTTATATGGGATTATGACAGAGATTAGAAAACGAACAATGGAGAGAGGGATGACGTTGGTAATGAATGGTGAGGGATGGAGTATCCCAGATCTGATATATACGAATGATATATTGCTACTTGCAAATAGCGTACAAGAGCTTAATATACTGGTGCGGAGTGCTCTAGATGTTTGTGAGAGTCATGCCTCAAGAGTACGTGGATAAGAGTAAAGTGGTGGTCGTTGAAAGAGGTGACTCCCAGCGTGATGTTACAGTGAATGGAGACAGATTTGAAGTTGTGGGAGGTTTAAGTATCTAGGTGCCGTGAAAGAAAAGTGAAGTGGTTGTGCAAAAGAAGTGGAAAGTGCAGTGGCACAGAGGAAGAAAGTAGCTAGTGCTATGAAAGCCTTGATGAGAAGCAGAGGTCTGAGCATGGCGGCTGTGAGAGGCTCGCATGAAGGCGTGTTGGTTCCTACTTTATCACACGGGTGTGAGGGTATGGTGTGGCAACATTATGAAACGTCAAGAGGAAGAGCAGTGGAGATGGGACTGTAGGGGGATGTGTGGAGCGGGGAGAGTGAATACGATAAGGAATAATGTGATTCGCGAAAAGTGTGTAGTAAGTATTGTGGACACCAGATTTGAAGACAGTGTGTTCAGATGGTATGGTCATGTAGGGGGAGTGTGTGTACATAGAGCAGTGAAACTTATATACCTGAGTGAGTACGAGGGTGGGAGGAAGCGTGGTAGGCCAAGAAGGTGGATATATTTTATGGTAAATGACTGTATGAAAGAGATTTACGGAAGATGTTGAGGCTTAGAACTGACATGCGATCGAGGTGGGTGGTTAATTTGGTACAAAGGAGTTTATGACCAGGATTTGGCAAAGTTTTTAACCTAATAGTCGTCGGACTGACCGTCTTTTATTTTTTATTATCAGGTGGAGCCGGGATTCCAGGGACTTTAACAATGAATGACTTGTAGTGTGGCTCATGCAGTTGGGCAAGCTTTGGTTAGTATCTAAGTCCATCAGGCTCTTTCTGGCTGTCTTAAACCAAACTTTCACCACCATGTGGTGGGAAGGGAGGTCTGGATGATCATAACCAATAAATAAAACGCCTTTGTCGGCGAAGTACGAGCGAGGCCATTTAAGTCCGAAAGTATTGAAATGTCGGCCTACATCCCGAGGATGCCTAGAGTTTATTGATAGCTATCTACCCACCAAGTTTCATGCCTTTAACTGTCTGGCCTGTGACCCTCTTTTGAAAATTTTCGACTTGCTGCACTTGGCGCTTGTCACATCACACGTGCACCGCTGGTTATGGTGAAACCTGTCAAAAACAAATCTTAAAGAGTAGGGCTATCATATGGTGCAAACCACACAGTGATCGGCCCTGTGGTTGCTGAGATATAAGCTTCTCAAAAGCATTACGGTCGGGCCGGTCGGGCCGTGTCGGTTCGGGCCGCTCATATGTGAGAAATGCCGCTACTTGACGAGACACTCATGACGGCTTCGCCCTCGGTCATAACAATGATATGGATAGATAGATAGATAGATAGATATAGAAAATAGATGGACAGATAGGTAAGTAGGTAGTTAGATAGATACCTAGAAAACATGGGGCAGAAGCCGTCGTCGGCTTCATGAAGTCATGGATTTTAGGTCTCGGCTTCGGCTTTTGCTTCGGTTTGCAGTTTTCCAAGGGCTTCAGCGTCGAAGCCAAGGGGATGGCTTCAGCCCCAACTGCTGGCTAAAGCATCAGGGCCAGAAAATACGTTACAGGAACAGAATATGTTTACAGCATGTGGAACAGTAGAAACTATCTATCTATCTATCTATTGCCTCAATCCCGTTTGAGGTGGCCACAAACAAATCGCCTCCACGTCGCCCTGTCCCCCGCCATTTCACTGCCCTGCTCCCAACTCACACACCCCCTCTCTCATATACCTCTCCACCCCATCCCTCCATCTCATCCTAGGCCTCCCCCTCCCATTTCCCCCCTCCACCTCACTCACATACACTCTCTTCGTCAGTCTCTCACCCTCCATCCTCTCCACACGGCCAAACAGTAGAAACAATGCTTCTTAATCCTGATGTAAGAGGATCATGATGTGAACTGGTCTAGAATGTAATGGGATAAGCAGTATTCCCTACTACACAAATATCAGTAAGTATACAGGTCTAGAACGTAATGTGCTTATCAGTATTCCCTACTACACAAATATCAGTAAGTATACAGGTCTAGAACGTACTGGGATAATCAGTATTCCCTACTACAGGTCTAGAACATGACTAACCAGGACTAGCCTCAGCTGGACCCACGAGCATTAGTCAGTTGTCTAGTGGATTTTAAGGGTAAAGCAACAAGTAGTTCAACTTAGTTTTTACTCCTTCAAGAAAACTTGACATCTAAATGTACTGTGGCTAGTTATTTTTAACTACCAAGTAACACAGATGAAAAGGCTGCCTTCAAGGCCCGGTGCAAGGAGTGTGGGAGAGAGATCACTGAGCATGACAAAACCATATCTTCATTTGTCAAACATGTGAAGGTACACTACATACAGTTTCGTCATTTTTTCACAAATTCGGTTCCTTTATATATATATATATATATATATATATATATATATATATATATATATATATATATATATATATATATATACAGACACACCACTGGACAGTAGTTCTGAAGTAAATTATTCACCGATGCTTAAATATGCAGGTATATCTATATCTATATCTGCACAAACACACACACACACACACACATATATATATATATATATATATATATAAGCTCTGGACAAAGGCTATTTTTACAAGTTATGACTGGTCTTTTGTGTGAGCAGTAACACCCCATAAGAACTGATATGGTGCGTGTGTTTACATATGACGCTACGATTCAGTATGACCAAGTGGGATAAGTCACTAACTTATGTGCACTCATTCCAAGTCACATATTCAATTTAACATAACAGCCTAACTGAAAGTAACTTAACCTAACCTGCTGCGTGGACCCAGCTGCTAACCTACGTGCACCAAGTCCAGTACTAAACTACGTGCATCTAATGGCTAAATTATGTGCGTACTTATGTAAACACACTACACGGGACTACACAGAGCTTTATGTAATTCTTACAGGACGCTTGTTCACAAAGCCAATTATAACTCAAACTCATAGCATTTGACCAAATAGTGATGAATATATAGTCCATCCATCTTCATGTGTATGTAGTACGGGTATATTGGACATCACTGATGAAAATCAAGCACCTCATAGTACTGGTATAATATTAATAATAAAAAAGAATTTGGGTGAAAACTAACAATAACTTACGATTTTATTAAAGACTGAGTAGAGCATGTACATAGAATTATAAAGCACTTGAAAATTTTATTTTACGATTAACATTAATTGTCATTATTACATTATACAATATTTCAACAGTAAAGATTCCAAGACAGGCTATACAGAGAAAGGTGGTGGGAAAATATTACATAATAAAAAAGGAAGGATGTGTTGCACTTGGAGAGGTAAAGATGGGAAAAGCTCCAGATCCGGATGTGTATATTTCTGGGGTATTGTCCAGCGGAGATTCTGAAGTGCAGAAAGATGAGACAGTTTTAGGTAGAACAGTGTTTTAAGTTGTGATGGGGCTGGACGAGTGTATAAGGATGAGAAAGGGTGAGTGTTCATCTTTAACCCCCATGTTCTTTAAATTTTCTAATAGCCTAATAAGCTTTTTTTAGTTCAGCTTAATCTAACCTAACCTAAAACTTTCAGCTAAGGACTTATAACCATTTGTGCCGAAACTGTCAAAGAAGAGCAATTCTTAGAAAAATGTAAAAAACAGTGTGGGTACGTGGCAAAGATGAACAAATAATCATGGAAATTACTCTAGCATCTCTTGTCCAAGTGAATTGGTGAGAATACCCCTACAGACCGCAAATCTGCCACCGCAGCCGCATTTCAAGTCTGATTTTTCATCTTCCACCAAGGTAAATTTTGGTCTTATAGATTTCAAGAGCTTGAATTTACACACCTGAAAATGTGTATTTCACTCTCGTCTAATAGTTACCGCACTATCGACCGTCAAAAATAAAAATAAAAACGAAAAAGTCACCCTCGCTTATGAGCGAAAATAGGAAAATTTACGAAAATACATTATTTTCGCCAAATAACCTTACAAAAATCACAAAAATCAATATGAATAATGTGCCTAGGCATGAAGCAAGTTGAAGGAATAAGCACGAAAGTAACAAAAAAAAGCAAACTTTTTTTTCATTCAGGATATATATATATATATATATATATATATATATATATATATATATATATATATATATATATATATATATAAATTCATCACATAAATCAATATAAAATTTACAAAAAAACACTATTAATAACAAATAACTATAAACATATATTACTAGGTATAAAGCAGTCTTTTGGTTAGGTTTAGAAGTCGATAATAGCTGGGAAAAGGAGGGGGGGGGGATCCCACCCTTCACCAGGCTAGGGGGCCGGATCATGTCAGCCACCACCAGATCTTAGTTTCCATTGGCTAGGTACCATTTACATCAGAGAGGCGGAGTTACAGCTCTCCAGATTTTTGTAGCCTGTCTACAATCGTCAGTATTAGGACTTCATGTAGCAGGACCCGAAACTGGCGACCGTCAGAGATCGGTCTTTAGAGGAAACATGAGTGGAACTACAGGACCATTAATGTGGGTTTATGCAGTGTGAGAAGTGTACCTGGGATGTGACTGATAGATCTTGACAGACTGATAAGGCAGACAACTTTTAGGAGAAAAATGGTTACTAATGAAACAGCAGTGTTGCTGAAAAAAATAAAATAAAATAAAAGCATGGTCATGGGTGAAATATATGGTGGAGCAGTGAGTGAAAGAAAACTGTTTTGCAAGGTATAACTCATAATTGTTAAGATGTAATACGTAGAGTCACATGAAGTGATGCAGTTTGTTCTGCCTATCTTTGGCAGGATCTGGGGCAAGCAAACAGACAGATAGGCACAGAAGTTCGTGTCAGCTTGCTCAGACACATTATTTTTTTGTTTTCCTTTTAGAGGAAGCATGATCTACTGAACAGGTGCACTGCTGAACTGGCCAAAAAGACAGCTTCCTAACTCTTAATTGCTTTGATCTGTAAGGCATCAACTGTTACCCCCAAGTATATCCCATCTGATCCTCACCAGACTGAAATAACTAATGCATTATTCATGTTTATCAGTCAAGACCTCAAGCCCCTCAGTATCGTTGAGAGTGGGCCCTTCAAGCAGCTGCTGTTCACTCCTGATCCTCACTATCACCTTCCTGACCGAAAAAAAAAAAAAATCCAGGGACCAGCTTCATGAAAATGTCAGTCAAATATTACCCGGATCCAAAGCCTTAGTTGAAGCAAGCTGAGAGCGTATGACCATTGACTTATGATCCAGTGGGCAGATGCACTGTTACAGTGACATCACAGCCCATTTCATTGTGAACTGGACCCTCAAAAGTGAGCACCAGCTTGCAAGTGATTCCGGGGCAACCACACAGCTATCAACAGTTACAGCCAGTACCTTTATGTTATTAACACCTATGAAGTCAGTAATCACATCACACATCTCACTACAGACAATGCATCCAACATGCTGAAGGCTTGTCAGGGTCCTAGTGAACAATGTCTTCTCAGTCTGCCGGGTTACCAACAAGATGCTGTACTCTCTATTGATGACAGTGACTCTGAATTCGATCCTAGCGATTTTCATGTTGAACCTGGATCCTTCAGTGACTCCTAATCCCCGAACTGCCCTTCCAATGACCCACCTGTTGATTCCGATGATCCAGTGGCCTTCCCCCCAAAGCATGATGCATGCATCACACACACCCTCCAGAACAACATTAAAGATGGGTTTAAGGCAATGGGACCTATTAGCAATGTCATCTAAGAGCTTGAGACATCGTTATGTGTGTAAGAAAGTCCACTCAGGCATCTGACCTCCTAGAGAAGTACCCCAGGCTACAGACTGCCGATGTAACCAGGTGGAATAACCAGCTGAAGATGATTCGCTTCATCTTGGCCATCCCATCCTCTGACCTAAACAAGATTGACTCTTGTCAAAAACACTCACTCTATGATCGTACTGTCCTAACACATCATGTGGAAATCCTGAGCCTCTTCAAAGAGGCTACTGACAGACTACAGGCCCAAAACATGATTACATCCTGTCTAGTTCTCCCCGTCATTCGTGGTCTACCGGCAACAGTTAATTCGCTTGAGTCAAAATACAACTGTGACCTCCTCTTAGCCCTCTGAGCCTCTGTGGAGAATAGGCTAACAGTGCATGAGGAAAACCTCCTCTTTTTTCTAGCTTTTGTACTTGTCTCTGCAAGGTGGATTGGTGTTCATCACCGAAAGAAAGAGATTTCATCACCGAGATCCTCAAGACCAAGGCAACTGAAAAAGCACGGCAGGTTTCACTTGCTCCAAATACCAGTACTTCATCTGTTCCTAAACGGTCTAGGTTTAAGCTCTTCAGCTTCATGGATACAGCAGGAGCAGATGTTTCATGCACGCAAGTGCCACCACTGAGCTCAGCTTCCAGTGAGGTAAATAATTACCTGGCCATACCCACTGTTCCAGAGAAGGAGGATCCCTTATGTTTTTGGAAGCAAAACCAGAGCCTCTGTCCCACCCTGGCCAAGCTTGCTGTGCATTATCTCAGCATCCCTGCAACGTCAGCACCTGTGGAGCACTTGTTTAGCATTGCTGGGAAAATCTTCCGGCCAGAGAGTTGCCAACTTAATGATCCAACATTTGAAAATCTGATTCTGAATCGTAGCATCGCTTCTCTCTGAGTAGCCTTGATTTTAAATAATTTTACTTTTGTGCGTGTCATTTCAGATTTTTTTTTCTTTTGTCACAAAGAATTGTTTCAATAAGCTTGGTTGGCATATTAGCCTAACTGAAAACTTGTTATGCATAAAAGCTGTCTGATTTTCATATTATCAGGTCCTTTACTTTACATATACTTCAGCTTATTAAAACATTAAATATTATACAGAACTTTATTTCCAAACTGTCCATTCATAGGTACAACATCTGTACGTAAGAGATAATGTTACTGTACTTATTTGCCCCTTGGTAAGATGGAAGGTATTAAGCACTCACCCTCCGTCATTGACTTACTACAGTACAGTGTTACTTCAGATTTTTTTAATGCTAAAAACAAAAATAGTTTCGATAAGGAAATTTAAGTTTTTTTAGAGCTTTGTTGGCATATTAACTAAAAACTCGTTATTTGTCTGATTTTCATATTTTCAGGTCCTTTCTTTGGCATCCGCTTCAGCTCACTGAATATTACTGAGCACTTTATTTCCAAACTGGCCATTCCTATGGTCAACAGTTGTACGTAAGAAATAATAGCACTGTGCCTATTTGCCCATTGGTAAGATGCAAGGTATTATGCACTCACTCACTTCCAAGGACTCACTACATTTGAAATTCTGATTTTCTTCCTATATATATATATATATAGATAGATAGATAGATAGATAGATAGATAGATGATAGATAGATAGATATATATATAGATAGATAGATATGAGAGAGAGAGAGAGAGAGAGAGAGAGAGAGTATTTTTCTTCACCGCGTCCTTTCATGATTCACTCTCTTCCCCTCCCCTCCCCCCCTTCCTCCTCCCTTTCATGCTTCTTTCATGAATTCCCTCTCACACCGACGCTTCACTCCCTCTCCCTCCTCCTTTCTCCACTTCCTCCCTCATCCTTCCTTTTCTCTCCTCTTGATTTTCCCACTCCCAGTTCTTCGTCTTCCTCTCTACCTCCCTCTCTCTCCCCCTCCTCGCTTTTCCCATTCGTCCCATATTCTCATTTTCGTCTCCCTCTCCCTTCTACTCACCTCCTTCCTCATTTCCGGTACTTTCCTCATTTCTATTACTCCCTCCCCTTCTTCTCTTTTCCCTCCTTCCCTCATTTTTTTTTTCTTATTTTCGCTGATTTTACAAAGGAGTACAAAGGAATGCAAGCAGCAACAGACCTAATGGTCCTTTCGAAACTGTTTTTTACAGAGAAGACTATGTCTGTGGTATCTAATACTATGAGGTGAAGATAAAGATAGCAAAGCAGCAGTAACAAAACTGAGACTATGATATCTAATTCCATGTAATAAAGGTATGAGCATCACAGCAGGAAGGCTTCTCCCCATCCATCAAACTCTCAAGCTGAAGCCGACAGGAAAACTGAGACGGATTATCATGCATAATAGAAGAACTGCCATGGAAATTCCATAGGAAATGTTGAAAAAATAATGTACGGTATATTCTACACTATCTCACCCGAGAAAAATATTATTATCCGGAAACAATATTGTGCTGCTAGTGCAGTCTCAGTGACCTGAGGGAATGGAAACCAGTTATTTTCTTTTTATTCCACCATGAACGCATTTAACTGGAAATTTGAAGCCAAAAATTTATTCAAGCAACATTTAAACGTTATTACTGTATTGCAGTCTACCACATCCCTAGGCAATTTGTTCCATATGTTAACAACTCGGCTGATGAAAAATTTTTTGCTCCCTTGAGTGGAAATGTTTGCCTATAACTGTATAATCATTGCCTCTAGTGTAAAACGACCAGTCTAATGTGAAGTACATATCAGTCACCATATTGTTATGTCCTTAAAAAATTTTATATACTCAATCACCATATTGTTATGTCCTTTAAAAATTTAATACCAGATCTCGTGATCTAGGCTTTGGTTGGTTAAGCAAGTTTAGTTCCTTTAAATCTAAACGTTCCTTATAATTATGGTGTTTCATAATCTGGTCATAATTTTTGTTACTTTCCACTGTAATCTCCCTAATTTCTCAATGTTTTTCTTGTAATATAGTGACCAAAACTGAATACAATACTCTAGATGTGTTCGTGCTAGAAAACTGTGCAAGGTAAGGACATTATTCTCTGATTAATTAGTTTTCTTTGTTGTCTCCATCCTCTGTCGACTTGGTTTAAATCATTTGTTATGATTATTCATTCAAAAATTGAGAATTATTCATATAATAGCTACAATTTTCATTTTTGCCCCAAGTATTTAGATGTTGACATTTGTCAGAGTGAAAATCCATTAGCCATGTTTGAGCCCAAATGAACATTATATGAAGATCTCTTTGAATGATCAGTCTTCGTGGAATTGGCTATTTTATGCCAGCCTTCAGCCAAATCATTTATATGAATGAGAAGCAGTATAGGAACCAAGGCGGAACTTTGTGGCACTCTACTTGTAACATTCATCGAGCCTGATTCCTTCCCATTAATTACAAGTGATTGTTTATATATCATAAGCCAGCTTTCAATCCATCCTGATAAACTGCCACTAATACCATAGATTTAAGTTTCTGAAGAAGTCAATTATTTGCAATTTTATCGAATGCTTTCTGAAAATCGAGATGTAGTTTTATCGTACATATCAATAATATCATTGAAAATGTCAAGGAGATTGGTAGAACACGATCTTATGTTGCAGTATCCATGTTGTAAATCTAATGTGAGATGAGGTTGTTATAAATGCTTGACTAATTTATCTCTGATTATTGTTTCCTGCCACTTGCACACAGCTGATGTTCAAGTAATTGGACGGTAATCTCCTAGTTGTGATTTATTGCATTTTCAAAATACTTGAGTTACATTTGCAAGTTTCCATTCTTTTGGTACAGTGCTACACCACAATGATACCTTGAATATTCGGGCTAGAGGTTTTTATATTTAATTTTTCACTTCTTTTACATCCCCTGGAGATTATCTATCAGGACATGATGTTTTGCTGAACTGCAGTATATCAGTCACAAACAAAACATCTCTCTTGCCGATCATAATGTCACCAATTGTGCTGTGGTGATCTACACACATGAAGGAAAACAAAGGAATTGAATACGAATTTTCTGCCGTAAATACAGATGCAATGAAAGCATTAAGAAGTTTAGCCATCTACAGTAATTTTCACTGTTTATATTATGCTCTCCATTCTCTAAAACTAATGTGACTATCGTTGATATTGATACCATCTTGCCTCTGATGTAACTGAAGAATTCTGTCAGACTTGTTTTACTGATGTTAGCTATATGTGCTTCAGTATGTTTTTTGCTTTGTTTTATAAACGACTTAGCATGTCAATGAATATTTTGATAAATTATATCCTCTTCGTTATTTGTAGCTTTGTAAAAAATGAACGAGTTAATTTGCTGAAAAAAAAAGTTTTGATTGTCACTATTACACCATTTTGGCTGAGAACTTTTTACAAGCCGCCTGTTGCACATCAGTGCAGATGCAGTATTTGAAAATATTCGCCTTGTCTGATGGATATTCATTGCCTAAGTAATTAGTTTACAGTCATTATCATGCATGATTATCTTCAGTTTTTGAAAGTTAGGTTTATTTGTAACCTGGACCTTCTTCATAACTAGACTTCAAGCTGTTGTTTCTGAAGTTAATATTATATGTGACAAATCGATGATGACTAGTACTGACGTATCTACAAAAACGTTAGATCTACAATATTAGACCCAAGATATTATCTCCATGTGTTGGCTGCTCAACAAAACTGATGTAATGAACTTTCCAACAAGATGTTGTACAAGTCTAGCCCTTTGTGAGATTTAAGGATTCTCTCTATTTAATTATAGACAAATGAAGGTCTCCCCATATTATATCATTTTGGATGCAACATACTTCTCCCTATATGTTCATACAATTTTTTGTCAGTTTTCAACGACTGATGTGGTGGACGATAGATTAATACAAGTATTATTTTGCTGTGTGATTCATTTTTAAGTTGAATATATACTGAGTTAATATTATCGATGGATGGTTTTGAAATCAGTACTTGATAAAGATTTGTTTTAATATATATAGCAGTTCACCACCTTCCATTCTTACATTTCTGTCAGTACTGAAACCTGGCAAATTATATTCCACTGGAAAGTCTCTCTGTTCAGTATTAAGCCATGATTCGATAATGCCAGTAATATTATATTGATCAACAATTTCTGAAGTTTCTAATTCAATAACTTATTTAGCACACTACGAAGATTTACAAAGAAAATTTTAACACAACCGTTTCTCTGACAGAAGGAGTTAGGGGTATCTCTTCTACCCTGATAGCAGTTCATGTCAACACGCCAGCTTTCTCTGAGTGATGTGCGTTTTTTATCCAGCAAGGGCGCACCACATTGCCTGTTACCTTCCCTTCTTTTCCCTTTCCTTCTGACCTTTCTTTCCCTTCTCTCGCTCTTTCCCTCCCCTCCGTCTTTTCCTTCCTCCCTTCCCCATCCCCCTTTCCTCTCACGTCTCACTCTCCTTCCTTCCTTCCGTCCTTCATTGTCGTTCATACTTGTCTCGTTTCTCTTTATTCCTACCTTCTTAGCTTTCTCTCCGCTGTTGTGCTCTCTCTCTCTCTCTCTCTCTC
This sequence comes from Coenobita brevimanus, assembly GCF_032717465.1. Lineage (NCBI taxonomy): Eukaryota > Metazoa > Arthropoda > Malacostraca > Decapoda > Coenobitidae > Coenobita > Coenobita brevimanus. Next base: position 15,693,988 of record NC_136974.1, on the reverse strand, counting down.
TCTCTCTCTCTCTCTCTCTCTCTCTCTCTCTCTCTCTCTCTCTCTCTCTCTCTCTCTCTCTCTCTCTCTCTCTCTCAGCCTCTTGTCCATCCCTTTCCCCCCTCCCTTCATTTTGAGTCTCCTTCTCTCTCAATCTTTTCCTGTCCTTTCCTTTCCCTCTCTCCCTCCTTAGCTCTCCCTCCCACTGTTTCTTTTCCCTCTCATCTTTCTTTTTGCTCTTTTCCAGTCCGTCTTTACTTCTCTCTTTCTCTCCGTCTCTCCATCTCGCCTTCTCTCCCCTCTCTCCCTCCGTCTCCCCTCTCGTGGGCACCCTGAGGCTATTAGGCGGCCCCGTCCCAAAGAGCAAGAGACACTAATGTTTGGATAGTCAACACGGAGGCAGGCGGGGAGCGGGGAGGAAGGGAGGGAGAGGATGAGGGGAGAAGGGAGGGAGAGGATAAGGGGAGGAGGGAGGGAGAAGATGAGGGGAGTAGGGAGGGAGAGAAGGAAGGAGGGAAAAGACGAAGGAAGTAGGAGGGGCGAGTAAGAGAGGAGTAGGATGGCAGGGAGTGAAATGAAGGAGAAAAGGAGATGGGGAGGGAAGGAGGAAGGGAGGGAGGGGAAAGAATGAGGGCAAAGGGAGATGGTGAGGAAAATAAGGAGAGTGGAAAGAGGGTAGGAAGAGGGAAGGGAGGGAAGGGAGAGAATGTGGTAACGAGGTAAGGAGCAAGAGGATGAGAGCTGTTGTATGTAGGATGACACAGGGAGTAAAGAAGTGAGTGTAAGGAAGAAGCTCAGGGGTAAGAATAGCAGAATGATGCGGGAAGAGAATGGGGCAGGAAAGGAGTAAAATATTGAGAGAAACTGGGGTGAATAAGCAGACAGGGAGATGATGGTGTAAGAAGGGAGGGAGGTAGAGAGAGGATGAGAATGGGAGAGAGGAAGGGAAGGAGGGAAAGGATGAAGTAGGAAGGGAGCAAAAAGAAGACAGAGAGAGACGGGGGAGTGAAAAGGAAAGGATTAAGAAAGTAACAGCATAAGAGCAAAAAGGCGATAGGAAGAGAGTGGAGAGAGGAGGTAGACAAAGAATAAAAACAAGGCTGGGTTTAAAAAAAAAATGACAGAGTTACACAGAATATTAGAAACTGTTAATCCACAGAAACTTTACACTCTTTACGTGACCATCCGGCTTTAAAATCAGTATGTCATTCTCCAGTCACAGAAGTATTGGATTAAAAAATGAAAGTGAAATATAGGCTCTCTTTCCCACTCTCCAGACTCTTCGACTATGAATTGTACAGTAAGGGGGAGGAACAGCACTTTGTAGGCAAGGCTATCGCACAGGAACAGTAGAAAACGTACTCATATTATTGAAACTGTAGATAATTCACTCTCTAATAATATAATAACATCGACTGACCATTAATGTTTCTTTTTCTGTATCTCTAACCGTAATCAGGCTTTGTAGACTTGAATGATGTATGAATGGAGGGGTGGCCTAGTTGTCCTACCTTAGTGTTCCCCATTTTCCTGTTTCTGCATCGTACCCGGAATATTTACGTAAATGGAAGTATTGTTGGTGCATTCTTCACCGTTCACAAGTCAATAGTTTTTTACCTTAACTTGGCCCAGATTTAAATTTTTTGCATCTTATTTCACGGCAGATAAAGACAGCGATACGGCTCAACATCTTCCATAGCACTTATATTCTTGTTATCGTCCATTGTTAGATCTCAGTATGCAAGATAGAGAGATGGCAATTTTAGACCAGGCTATTGTACAAGGGGGTATAACTCAGCTTAACTCCTAGCGGTCTTCACGAAAACCTCGTCAAGCAAATGGCGTTTTTTTTTTTTATTCTAATATTGTGCTCTCCAAACGACTTTATTTGGCTTTAGGACAGCTTTTGCGAAATGGTGAGATATGATACAGCGTTCATTAACCCTTCAGTACAGGAGATCTTCCTAAGGTAGGCGAAATCGTGTAAAGGTAGCACGGGTAAGCTAAAAAGGCCACTGGATTGAACAAATTGACTCTTTGACTCCTATGGAACTTCCTGAGATTAGTAAAACCGCCTGGAATAAAATGCAAATTTCTTCATTCATGGCCAAAACGTCAGGGGAAACAGTATGACTTTTTTGTTTGCAGTGGGTGTCTCTAATCCTAATAAAATCTTTTGACGTTCACCAGAAAAAATGCAGGCAGGGGTTTGAGACATTGGTATAACTCAGGAGAAGAGGCGTGGGAGGCCTGGTGGTGCTGTTTCTTCCTTAATAAGTCTGCATATTACACCATGACATCCTCTTGCATTACTATAGTGTTTGCATAATGTCCGTCAGTAACACACAAGAGAATGGTGAGGTGTAACGTGCAGGAAAAAATCGCTGAGAAATGAGTCTAATGAAATCTCTATCACCATTCAGAATACGACCCTTACACCAGTACCGCCGATTTCTAACGGTACAGTACTGAGTGACAGAAGTACACATATCTACCTTATCGTCCTTACTCTCTCCTTCAGTACCACGTTGTTTTACTTTAACCTTTGACATCTGACGAGCTTATTCAGTGTAGGAAAGGCCTCTCGAACTGGAGGGGTTGGTTAATGGTGTGAATACCGCTCCGGTTTTAAAAGTGTATCCAAAGATGAATAAGATAGTCATGAGATGGCAAGAATACAGTGAAAAATGACATGCCAGTACCGTAGTTACCACCGGGCGAGTTTATCCACCGTGGGAAAGACACCATGTATTGGAAAGATTAGAGGCAGTCGCTTTAACCCCTTCGCTACGAGAGGACTATCCTGAGGTGAACAAAAAAGACGGTGGTATTGACACAGTTAACATTACTGAAATATTTACAGATTTCAATAGTAAATGTGGGACGATACTCAGACCAACAAAATATCGAACGGTCAGCAGAAGTAGTTTACATTTTTGATGGCCAAATTTGACATGTGATGGTCTAACCTATTTTGCAATGACGCTGCGGGTACACGAGAGAGAGAGAGAGAGAGAGAGAGAGAGAGAGAGAGAGAGAGAGAGAGAGAGAGAGAGAGAGAGAGAGAGAGAGAGAGAGAGAGAGAGAGATTGGAAGAAAAATTATGTACACATTACGTACGTATGTATGTATATAGGTAGATAAATAGATAGATGTAGATAAAACAAACGACAGAAGTGAAGGAAGTTCCCTAAATGAAAGAAGGAGAGAATAAAGGAAAGTGAGGAGGACATGCGAAGACGGAGTAACAGAAAAAAAAATGAAAGAAACGAGGAAAATGTGTAAAAATAAGGAAGGCTAAATGGAGGAAAGGAAATGAAGAAGGGAGAAGAAAGATATGCGCAACGAAAGATGGAATAAAAGACGGGAAGAAGATGGAAGGAAAGGTAACAAAGGAAAGAGGGAAGTAGGGAAAAGATAAAAGGAAGGAGAAAGAAAGAAATATGAAAATAATGAAGGGAGATAAATGAAAAAAAGAAGAAAGGAGAAATAATGCAAAAAAATATAAAAAAAATGAAAAGAGGGAAGGGAAGATAAGAGGGAGGAAAAAAAAGAGAGGAGTAAGGAAGACAAGACGAGGAAATGAGAGGCACGAGAGAGAAATCAAAGGTAAATAGGAAGGAAAAGGAGGAAGCAGGGAAAGGGAGAGAAACATGGGGCGAAAGATGGAGGCAAAGGAAGGCGTGAGGGTGGGAAAAAGATTGTGTGTACTTAAGGTTGCTTGCACACACTTCTTATTTGGCCTCTGCATGTTGGCGAGATGAGAGAGAGAGGGAGAGAGAGAAGGGGGGGGAGAAGTCAAGGGAGCAAAAATAAGGAAAATAAAAATGCGAAAGAGAAACTGGCGTGGGAAATGGCCATGGAAGGAGACACACACACACACACATATGAAGGGTAGCGCTGAAATTTTACACCACATTATATAAAAAATATAATTACATAAGTATGTGATGAATATGCATGTGCATTATGCATCCCGTGTAGAATACATCTCTTGCGCCTACGTGTGTGTGTGTGTGTGTGTGTGTGTGTGTGTGTGTGTGTGTGTGTGTGTGTGTGTGTGTGTGTGTGTGTGTGTGTGGAGAAGGCGTGTTGAAGCTCTGCACATACAGGACTTCTAAAAGGAGTGGAATTAAGGCTTTTCGTCTCATCAGCTTCCCACGTCTCACTGAGTTCCTTCAGTCTCTTTTTGTCACAAATACGCATCCTTTCCCCCTTTGCTGTTACCGTTATGATGGACTCTGCTTCTGTGTTCACTGCCCGAGTACTTTTCCCTCTTATCCAGGCACGCAACACCTATCACGCATCCTCATCCCGTTTCTGTTCAGTTGGCTGACACATGAGGTAATCGATATCCTAAGTCGTTCATACACACGAGTGGTCAGCTCTGGATGTGTCTTCGTCAGTCTCTTACCCTGTACTTATTTACCCCAATCTTTCAAAGGTAATAAGTCCTCATAATCGAAAGTTCAATTTCTCTCTCTCTCTCTCTCTCTGTCTCTCTCTCTCTCTCTCTGATACGTTATATATATATATTAAATATACCGTATGTGTTTTACATACATATATATGTATATATTTACACATATATACATACGTATACACACACACACACACACACACACACATATATAGATAGATAGATAGATAGATAGATATATGTGTGTGTGTGTGTGTGTGTGTGTGTGTGTGTGTGTATGTATAGTGTTGTGTGTGTGTGTGTGTGTGTGTGTGTGTGTGTGTGTGTGTGTGTGTGTGTGTGTGTGTGTGTGTGAAGGTACGACTTATCGCAAACCACCCGCGACCTGCAAGTCGTGGGTGGTTTTGGTGAGGTTTACGACTGGTCTTCATATGTCTCGGTCTAGCAGCAGGCCACCATGGCGACCGAAAAATCGTCGCGGGGTTTTTCGTGCTGCACGAAAAACCTCCCCGCGAACACCGATGTCGTGCACGGAAGCCGCCCAGTGGGTGGCTGAACTGCGTCTGGCTGGCTTACGGACTGTGACTGGTCGGCGACACCTGATTTTTAAGCGGTGGTTGCCATCCGGACGGAGGCCGGTCGCCGCCTGCTCTGTGCGGTGGCCGTCTGCACTCCGTCAAGGCGACGACTGGACTGCGGTGGCCGCCGTCCAGCGTCCACAAGCCATCTGTTTGGGGTGGTGGTTGAAGTCCGGCCGCCGTCCAGCAGGCGATTGGTCGAGCGACAGGTGGTGGGCTGGACCGAAACCAGCAGCCGGCCAATCCGCGGCCGGTGTCCGTCTAGTGGTCGTGGTCTAAACTGCGACAGGATGTGGACCGGCCGCCGTTGTATTGGCGGCCTGCCAACGACCGGCTGGCCACCCGTCGGTGTCTTGACCTGTGTACCTGGCCATGGGCGCCGTTCGGCCGCCCACTGGACGGACGCTGGACGGACACTGGATGACCACAGGCAGCCGATCGGTGGCACGACTTCTGGGAGACCTCCGTGGTTGGGGACTGGCTTCGCGATTTTCAGGTTTGCGACAAGTCGTACCTGCAGTGTGACTGAGGCTTAAGAAACGAAATTGGCATAAATAATAAGTAGGCTGTAAATATGTAACCTGCTTCACTTAGTCAGTAAGAGGTAATAAATTTCGTGCCAGACAGCAAAAACAGTAAAAGAAAATACAAGAAAAGGGAAAGGGTACACGATATGGATACAAAAACGCACAAGAGAAAAGCAAAATTGTGGACAGGCGCTTCGGGTGGCATCGGGTAAAAAAGTTAGATGACAACCAGGGCAGGAAAAAAACTAAATATCGGCTGAGTAACAGGGTAAAGAGAGAAAGAAAAAATGACAGACGAGATGACGAGAAAAACAAATTACCACGTACGAAAGAATTCCTGTGAAAACATGAAGACGTATAGTTGTTAAATTTAGCTGAGTAGCCATAGTGACGGACATTCCCACATACAAGGCTAAGTTAACCCGTTAAAGCAACATCATTCACCCCTAACCTTGGCTCGCACACATATATATTTAATTAGTTTTAGGTACATTAGGTTAAGTACCGTAAGGTTTTGCTTGTACAATATCGATAAATAAGTCTTCGCAAAAAATAAAACTAATACATATTACTCAGAATACGATTCGAATAGAGATGATAACACAAGAGACGCAAGGAGAGAACACGGAACAAGGAGAGAGTAAATGGACCTAGAAGAGAAACAGCACAGAACAAGGAGAGACTGAGTGGACCTTAGAGCGAAATATAATAGGAGAAAAGAGTTGTAAAGAAATAAAAACACGTAGCAAGTGAAACAACCATGAGAGACAAAAGAAGGAATTGAGAGAGTTGCCTTCATCTTCATCTCGACTTCTTTTCCACCGTAGGATGAAGTAAGGATGATGACAAGAAAACAGGGAAAACTGGGAGAAAGCCAAGCGATAACTAAGAGATATCAGAGAACAAAGAGAGAACTAGAAGAACAAATACAACTAATAAAAATGTGAGAGCTATGATATCTAAGAACAAGGAGAACTGAAAGAGAACAAACATAGATAAGAGAGAAAAGCAGGAAGCTGGGAAAGAAGAGAGAGAGAGAGCAAAAAAACAATAGAACAAGGGAGAACAAAGAAACCCACAGAACCAATATAGAACAAAGAGAACTAAGAGAACAAACTGAGTTGGGAGAGAACAAAGAGAGATTAAGGGAGAACAAAGATAACAAGAACAAAGAACAAAAAGAAAACAACGAGGGAGCAAAAAAAGAACGATGAGAAAACGAAGAGAATTAGGAGAGAAGAAAGAGAGAACGCGAAAACAGAGACCGAGGAGAACATGGAGAGAACAAAGAGAGAACAGTGAGATAAGAGAGAACAGAAGGATTTAGTAGAGAACAAAATGGTAAACAACGAAACACAATTGTCTCATATTCTCTCTCTGTTTTTTTTTTTAGTTCATGTCAAACTTATATATTCATCTGGAAGTGAGTCACAGGAGCCTGGGAGTGTTAGTATTAGATTCATTAGCCTTTTACATGACTAGGACAATTCTGGCAGCCTACTCTGTTCCAGCTGACGCCAGGAATGAGTCACAGGCGCGAGAGTGTTAAGGGAGGACGAGGAGAGAAGGATAATGGCAGAGAAAGAGAGAGAGAGAGAGAGAGAGGGAGAGAGAGAGGATGGGCAGGATACTGAAAGAAAGACGTAGAGACAAATTGAATTGGTCAGGTACAGATAAAAATACAGCGATAAATAAACAAAGAGACAGATTGAAGGAGGGGGCACGGAAAGGGAATTGCAGAGACAGACAGACAGACAAAGAGAGAGAGAGATAGGGAGAGAGAAGGAGAGAGAGAGAGAGAGAGAGAGAGAGAGACACGCCCAATATATAGTGACACATCCTCTTTACGGTCCCTCGCTCTGGCTGGAGGTAGAGTGGTGGAGAAGGGAGGTAAAGAGGAGAGAAGAGGAGGTAGAGAGACTAGAGAAGGAGGTGGAGAGTGGAGGAGGAAGGTAATGAGGTGGTGGAGGGAAGTAGAGTGGTGAGAGAGGGAGGAAGGGAGATGAATAAGGAAGGTGAAGAGTGGAGGAGGAAGGTAGTGAAACAGAGGTTGCGGGTAGAGATAGAGGAGAAAGATATAGAGGAGAAAGACGGAGGCAAAGGGAAGGGGAGAGAAGTAGAGAGGTGGAGAAATGAGGTAAAGAGAGAGAGAGAGAGAGAGAGAGAGAGAGAGTCTAAGAGCCACAAAGGTAAACAGCAGAAGTAGAAAAATTGTCAGAGGCAAAGTAAGCTGGTAAACAGAGCCAAAAGTTACATGCCGGCAAAAAGAAGGGGTAGAAGAGACTTACAGCTGGGTACAAATTTTTGCCTTATATTTCACCTCTTTCGTGTCTCCCTTTCTGTTGTTGGGTAATATTCCTGAGTTGAAAGAGACTTGATTTGCTTTTCCGTCCTTAGATCTCTTTGATAGGCTGCGTCTTAGGAAAAAGTGACGGAAGTGTATTTAAATGGGTGTGCACGCATTGGTGGATAAATTTTTGTCCCGGATTGAACTAAAAAATATTCAGTGAGCCTGTAAATTTACAAGAAAAAGAAATTGGTAGTAAAAACATTAATCTACAATGCAATTAGCAGCAGCAACAGATTGAGTCACCCCACCACAGGACAAAGGTCTCTCCCGTCATTTTCCACTTTTATTTATCGCCTGTTAGTCAGCTCCATCCCCAACTTGTTCTTTGTCTGCCTCTTTCTCTCACTTCACCTCTAGGTTACCACTCCATTATCCTGGAATCACCATCTGTTATCTTTTCTACGAAGGACGTGATCTGTCCATATGAATTTATACTTTTTGATTATAGTAACTATATCATCTACTTTCGTCTGTTCCCTTACCCAGGAAACTCTCTTTATATCTTTCCTGACAATCGTTTTCATTCTCTCCTGAGCACTCTTAAGGTTGCGTTCCGAGGATTTTGTTAGATTGCACTGTTTCGACCCTAAGTCAGAACAGAAAAGACGCTCATACCGACATCTCTCTTGACATAACGGCTGCTGCATATCCTTCTTGAAGTTTTTTTTTTTTCTTTTTTACATGTTACGTAGTTTACCAAAACCCCTCCACTCCATTCCTACGAAGTAAGTCTGTTCTACGACCCAGATGATGAGATAATATATTCTGGGAACTAAAAAGTAAAGCAATTTATGTTTATGGCCTAAGCTGTAATTTGTTTTGCAAAGAAAAGACAGCTGTGACGTAATTAATCTTAGAGCTAAAGTTTGGAGCAATTTATTCTGAGGCGCAGAGGACTAGCCAATATATTCTACAGAACAAGGGCTAAAGTAATGTAAGAGGAAAAATTGACAAGATAAATTACAGTAGCCAAAAGATCAGATATTTTATTCAAGGAAACAAGCCCTGAGTCATCATCATCATCATTATTATTATCATCTACACTTATTCGCACCGAATATGACGGGGTGAGTCAGTGCTTGTACTGTATTGTAAGAAGAAGAGAATGACAAAAAATTAAGGTAGTTTATTCAAAGAAGGTAGTCCCAGTGCAGAGTATTCCCAGAACTAACATTCATGAACGCCACACGAATCGCCTGATATCGTGAATAAACCTAATTATTTCAAGCCTCTTCTTCCTGTGCGTGGAGTATAATTTCTTCTGAAGCAGATAATTGCCAACTTCTCGTAACTGTGTCGGCAAGACCAGTTTTAAAGTTCCTGCTACATTACCCCTCTCAGGTGGGGACAGTTCTAGTTTTGCATTCCTTGTAACGCCAGGCGATTTTATTCAGCTGAGAGTGAGTCACAGATGACTGAAAATGTTATCACACACAAACCAATTCGATCGGGAAAACTCTGATGCTTTCTTTCATCTTTCGCCAGACGATTTACTTATTTATTTATTCATTTATTTATTTATTTGCCAAGAGTGAGTCATGGGAGTGAGAATGTTAACAGCTGAGAAGTTTTAAAGTTAGCTTTAAAGACAGACGGGAAGTTTAGATACACAGTTACAGTCACCAAGATGGAATGGACCTAAAACACGTAACGAAATAAGACTTGCTGGCTCTCACATTAATCTTAACTTTCTGAAAAGCGAACCGGAAAATAGAAATAATTGTATCTATGGCTAACCTGTGTGATGGAGCAGGTACTTTCAAAGGTCTGATAATATATGGCCCATTTACCAAGGCACTCGGTTGGATGTTGACGTTTATAATTTCCTTTACCGTCTCTGGATCCACCCACCCTCATTATGGTGGGTAAATGATGATGATGATGATGAAGAGGAGGAGGAGGAGGAGGAGGAGGAAGGGGATAAGGATATCAGTGTAGTTCAGTCGTTTTTACTCATTTCCTTCCTTATTCATCTATTATTCCCTTATTTTATCTTTTTCTTCTTTATTCCAGGTCTCGAAATTCCAGTCATATTGGCTTGACTCTCATCCACGAATTCCTAATGCACTTCACACGAGACAGATCTGAAGGGGAGAGGGGTGAGGAGGGGAGGGGGAGGGGGACAGAGGGGTAGCGAGGGGAGAGGGAGGGTTAGAGGAATTGGGGAAGAGAGGTGAAGATGATGAGGGGAAAGAGAAGGGGAGAGGTAAGGGGGATGAGGGAAGGGAAGGAATAAGGTAGGTGATGGAAGGGAGGGGAGGAGGGGTAAGGGAGAGGGATGTAGGTGAAGGAAAGGGAGATGGGGACGGTGAGTACGTTGATGAAGGGAGAGGAAACGGGATGAAGGGATTGAGGTGAAGGGGTAATGAGAGGAAAGAGAGATAAAGGTGATAAGAGAAGGGAAGGTGTGAGGAAGACGAGGGAGGTGGAGAAGGGAAAGAGAAGGGAGGAAGGGAGGAGAGGAGATGTGAGGGGAAGAAATAAGGAACGGTAGGGGGATAAGGGAAGTAAACTATAGAGTAAGGGTAAGGACGATAAGGTGGATAAAAAAGGTTGTGAAAGGAAAGAGAAAGAAGATGAGAGGGGAGAGAAAGGAGGAAGGGAGAGGAATGAGGAGAAGTAATGGAAGGAAAGAAGGGCTGAGGATGGTGAGGGAGGGAATGGAGTGAAAAGGATGAGGGTTGTTTGAGAAGAGGTGAGGGACAGATGTAAGAGGAAAGGAGATAAAGGTGGAGGGACAGAATGAAGGAGAGAAGGACGGGAAGGTAGGTGACGATAAAGATGATGATGATGATGATGATGATGATAAGAGGGATGCTCAGTCCGGGGAGGGAGAATGGGAAGAAGGGGTTAACTGGGAGACGGGGGAACACAGTGGGAATGGGAAAGCGAGGGGAGGATGAGGAGTGGTGAAAGGGAGAAGGGGAGAGGATGGAAGGATGAGGAGGATGAAGAGGAATTGAGAGAGACAAAGAAAGGAGAGTTGGAGAAGGGTGGGTAGGTGTGTAGAGGAAAAGAAAAAAAAAAGAACATCAATAGTATGAAATGAAGAGGAGGAGGTTGATGAGGAAGAGGAGGTCGAGGAGAAGAAGTGTACTGAGGGAACTGAAGAAGAAGAGAAAAGGGAAGGAGGGAAAAGGGAAGCGAAAAGGAAGGGGTGAGGAAGAGGACAAGAAGAGAGGAAAACTGATAACGATAGGAGGAATGGAAGGGGTACAGAAACGGCAAAGAAAGGGGATAAAAGAGGGGAGGGGGGAAGAGGAGGGAAAGAATTGATTTGGGCAGGAACATGGGAACGTGTGACAGGGAGAGAAACGATAGTAAAGGGAGAGAAAATGATAGGATACAGAGGAGATTAGGAACGGGTGGCATGAGGAGAGAAAGGGAGACGAAAAAGGTAATAGGAGAATGGATGCAGACATGGAGGAGAAAGGACGGAGGAGAAATCAGAAATGGGGTTTGGAAAAAGAGAGGCTCGAGAATGACAAAGGAAATAAAGAAGATGGAGAAGGAGAGAGAGAGAGAGAGAGAGAGAGAGAGAGAAAGCAAAGAACGTGGAAGGACAGCCAGACAGACAGACTGCAAGCTGAGACATACAAAGTTGGGAAAGAAGGATTTAGACTGTGTGGAAAAGATGCCGGTACGCTAAGAACAACCGGAATCTTTCTCTCTCCTTTACACACACACACACACACACACACACACACACACACACACACACACACACACACATATAGATAGATAGATAGGTAGATAGGTAGGTAGGTAGGTAGGTAGATAGATAGATAGAGAGATAGAGAGATAGATTTATTTATTTACTTATTTATTTATTTATTTATTTATACATATAAAATAAATAGATACAGATAGAAGATACGTTGACAGGCAGACAGACAGACAGACAGATAAAGAGATAGATAGATAGATAGATAACTATAGATATTTATATATCAATATTAATCAACAATTAGTTGAGAAGTGGGACTGTGCCATTAAAAAACAGAAGGGCATTTTACTGTGTTGCACCAAAGAAAATATTGACAGCAGTTACGAAGATTGGGAACAGTTTAGGCGTGTGTAGAGAGGCAGATTAGAAGTACGTCCAGAGCAAGTACCTCACAAATGAAACATAAAGAATATCAGCCAGAGTCTTTGTCACGATAATTTTTGCCCATATTGTCTAATATATATCCCAAGTTAAATAGCAGAATCTCGTTGCCCTTATCACTAGCAAATATCTCGAGTAAGGGACTGCCCCCGAGGACTGGAGACGAACCAACTTTTCACGTGTCTGTGAGAAACGTTGTAAGCGATGGGCATGTAACTGTATACCTTAAAGAGTAATCATAGTCGTAGGAAAACAGCTTTAAGATATACTTAGAGAAAAAGCAGTACAATTTTAATCAATAGCCAAATACGGAACTGTCAACCCGAATTTTGGTTTAACTGATCGGGTTTAAGTAACTTGTTGACATTTTTCATACCAAAGTAAAGCTCTAGACATTATATTCATAATTTAAAGAAACTATTTAATAAAGTAATTCACTAGAAATTTTTGAGTAAGGTATAGAAGGACAGAACTAATGGGGAATACACAGGTGGGTGAGCGGCCAGGTGAGAGACAGGGAACAACAACCAGTGATCAATGGTGTGGAGGTGCACTGGGTAGGTCAGTAGTGGTGTCAGTCAGGGATCAGTGCTGGGACTGGCTTTGTTTACTGCATCTCTCGTATAATCATCATATGTCTTTCTCTGACGTCCCTTTCCCCTCTTCCAAACCTCTTTTCTCACTCGTCTCTCCTTCACCTAGAATTCCACCTCTCTAACTCCCCTCTCCCACACCTCAAGCCTTTTCCTCCCCTCTCCCTTTTTCCACACTCCCAGCCTTTTCCTCCCCTCTCCCCTCTCCCACACTCCAGCCTTTTCCTCCTCTCTTCCACACTCCAGCCTTTTCCTCCTCTCTTCCACACCTCCAGCCTTTTCCTCCTCTCTCTCCTCTTCCACACCTCCAGCCTTATTTTCCCCTCTCCCATACCTCCAGCCTTTTCCTCCCCTCTCCCACACCTCCAGACTTTTCCTCCCCTCTCCCACACCTCCAGCCTTTTCCTCCCTCTCCCCTCTTCCACACCGCCAGCCTTCTCCTCCTCTCTCCCCTTCCCCACACCTCAAGCCTTTTTCTCACCTCTACTCTCTCCCTCACCTCTCCCTCTCTCATCTCCCTCGCTTCACTTTCCCTGTTCTGTCACCTCTCTTTCCCCTGTTCCTCGCCTTCTTCTTTCCCCTCAGCCTCACCTCTCTCTCCCATCTTCTCCTCTCTTCCCCTCAACCTCACATCTCTCTCCATTCTTTTTTCTCTCTCTTTCTCTTCTGCTACTCTGTCTTTCTCCTCTCCGTCGCCTCTCTCACTTTCCTCTCTTTCACCTACTCTCATTTTCCTTTCCCTCACCTCTCTCCTTCTCCTCTCCCATACCTCTCTCTTTCTCCTCTCCCTGACGTGCCTCACTCGTTTTCTTCACCTTTCTCATTTCTCTCTCTCTCTCTCTCTCTCTCTCTCTCTCTCTCTCTCTCTCTCTCTCTCCCACCTTTCTTTTTTCCCCACCCTCACCAGTCTCTTTTCTCTCTCTTTTGCCCCTTTTTTTCTCTTCTGTCTTATCTCTTCCTCACCACACTTTCTCCTCTCCTTTCTTTCTCCTCTCAATCATCTCTCTCTTTTCTCCCTCCCTCACAGCCATATCCTCACCACTGTCTTTTTACTTTTTCTTATTTCTCCTCTCTCTCTCTCTCTCTCTCTCTCTCTCTCTCTCTCTCTCTCTCTCTCTCTCTCTCTCTCTCTCTCTCTCTCTCTCTCTCTCTCTCTCTCTCTCTCTCTCTCTCTCTCTCTCTCTCTCTCTCTCTCTCTCTCTCTCTCTCTCACACACACCTCCCCATTCTCTCTCCCCTACCACTTACCATTTTTTCCCCCTACCCTCATTCACCTCCCACTCCTTACCACCCCCTCCTTCACCCCTCCTCCTCCCTACCATCCCCTCCTTCACCCTCCTCCCATCACTCCCACTTTAACATTACCCTCACCTCTCACCACCTTATCTCTCTCTCTCTCTCTCTCTCTCTCTCTCTCTCTCTCTCTCTCTCTCTCTCTCTCTCTCTCTCTCTCTCTCTCTCTCTCCAGGGAACCATTAAAAAGAGCGGAAATGAACTCAGGTTGGAATGGTACCTTTGTGTGTGTGTGTGTGTGTGTGTGTGTGTGTGTGTGTTTTAAGTAGGGTGTGAGCGGGTGTGGATGAAGAAGAGTGAGCAAATGGGTGTGGGTGTGGGTGTGGATGTTGGTAGGTAAGAGAATATATGAG
>NC_136974.1:15562287-15677287 GCF_032717465.1 Coenobita brevimanus | reverse complement strand
TCCAATTGTGTCCGGGGTGTGCCATGCTGCCGCCACACTACTCACACACACCGACACACACACACCCAGGCAACAGCATTCAGTGTGGCAGAAACACCGTATACTGAACTGCTTAGAAATATAATCCTATTTACGGCACTAACTGGTTTTTATTTTTACCTCCTACAGACGATCTCTTCACATAAGGATAAATTTTTCGAACAAGAGGGGTGAGATGTAGCCTTGGTTGACCCTCTCACTACCAGACGTCATCCCTCAACTAAATAAACAAACAAAAACAAGCAAAGTCTGAAGGCAGCAAGAGCGCAAAAAAAAAGTGTGGTCGTAGTAGTAATGTTAACCCTGAGCAGATGACGTTGTGTATGTTTTATTGTTCTGCCAGCGGACTCTTTCACTCAGCTGAGGGAAGACCCAGTGTAATGAAGGGGTTGATAACAGTGTCCAGTAACTTAACCCAACACTAATTTTACTTTTTTTACTTTTCTCCTGAACCACCCGTGTCATTCCTAGAGTCAGCTACCCATTGATTCAGCATAAAGAGTCTCTAATCTTTTACCCTAGTCTTAACTTACTTAAATTAGCACTCTGATCAATTACAAAAGCATACAGTAATCTACCTAATCTAACCTAACCTAGCCTAACAAAACCTTCTAATTCCAGTTTGAAAATGTCTCCATCAGTCGAAAGTGACCTAACCTAACTTTACCTCACCTTACCTTACCTTACTTTTCCTATGCCGAGCTACAGTAATTCCGGTTTAAACCAGAGATGGGTGGCAGACGTCATGAGACCCGTAGCTGGTGTTCATCTCCGTAACTTAGATCTCAAGCCTGCAGTGTGTTTATTCACATTCTTTCTTGGGATACAAGGCCTCTGCATCATATAAGTTTCCATAATTACCTCCCTTAGGTCTTACTCCTGGTACTCATTTTGCCCACTAGCCCACATAGGATGGACGGGCACCTGAATCATGTAGCAACAGCTGCCCTCATTTGGATTCCAACACTAGCTCCTTCGGGCCTACAGCTTCACACCCGGTATTGCTTACCATCCAGGCAATTTAAAAACAGACTGCGGTATCCAAAGCTAATCTGATCCAAGTCTCTTAATCCAACTCTTTTTCTCCCCCGACAGAGGCCCAGCTGAACCAGACGTGCCAGTTCTCGAGCCAGTGCCGCGTTAATGATGACCAGAGTGTGTGCAAAGAAACCCGGGCGGGGGTTAAGATGTGCATCTGTCAGAAGGGATACAAGATGGCTGAGCTGCCCAACATCGGCCTCAACTGTGCAAACGGTGAGTATCGAAGAGTGTGGGTGTAGATGAGGTAGAATGTGGATGTGGGAAAGTGTGGGTGTGGATGTAGGAAGGTGTGAGTGCAGGAGCGGGAGGATATGTGTGTGGGTATAAAAGAGTATTAGTTTGAATGTAGGAAGATATGAGTGGGTATGTTGTGGGAGGGTGTGGGTGTTAGCGAATTTAGGAGGGGTGTGGAAGGGTGTGGATGTGTGCAGGTAATGAGGTTTGGGAGAGTAAAAGTAGAAAGCCAAGTTGTGTGCTGCCGGTACATTGGGAAAACGGCTAATTTAAAAAAAAAATGGTCCTTTTTTTTTTAGTTTACCTTGAAACATACGAGATAAAACGCTTGACAACTCCCTGACTTGCGCAGAATAGGTCTTGAACGTCAAAAAATGCCTAGAGAAATGAACTAAAATGGCAAAAAAGGCCAAAAATACGTCCCTAGGATTTCAGAGGGCAAATTTTAAAACACGCGGGTCAGGAAAAATCATGATGTTTACATCTAAACCCAGGTCAGACTTATCTCACCAAAACTCATATTCACATCCATCCAGACTTATCTCAACTAACCATATCTCACATAAACGAAGCTGAAATACTAGATAAACTATATAGCTCGAAAATCGAGCATCACAGAGCAAACCTCGGGGCACCAAGCTCCTACTGGAGCCAGATCATTAGATTTCAACCTCCTCTAATCGCTCCCAAAGCAAACTATCAAAAATTTAACTTACCAGACCTAAGATTTTAGAAGAGCCGAATATTTTTAAAGACGTGCATCCTAGAGCAAAATTCTCCAATAGCAATGCAGCACACTTGAACATACCTCAACTTATTCTTAAAGGCTGAGCACCAAGTTCTCAAAAATAACCAAACTTACCTAACCTATAATTTTAGGAAAATCGAAATATCTACAGTAAATGCATCCTTGGGTAACACCAAGAGGCACTGACCTACTTCTGAAAGTAACCCATAAGATTTTCATTTTCTCTACACGTTCCCAATGAACCCACATTCTCAAAATTTCAAATTTTATTTAGCATAACTTATAGACAAATCTGCCTAAAATATCGTCCATCCGTCAGCAGAACTGAGGGGCACAAACTCATTTTGAAAACCAGCCCCTAAATATTCAACCACTTCTGCACATTGCCAAAGGTTAAACACCAAATTCTGAAAAAAATTGCTCATGGTAGGGAACATGTCTTGCAGTACGAAAGCATATTCTGGTGTGTGTTTCCAGGAGCTGGGCTGGTTGGCATCAGTTAACCAGTCCTCAGTAATGCGGTAAAGCAGTGAGGAAGGTGTTTCTAGTCTGGCCCCAGGGAAGGTCCAGCAATAGTGTAAGAATATGAAAAGTGTGGTATGGTGCAGAAATAATGTAATAGAGCATAAACAATGTTTGGGAAGGCATAGCAATAATGTACGAGGTGTATAAAGATGTGTGGGAGGGTGTTGGAGTCAAGATGTGCGTGTGACTAGAGGCCTGAAAAATTACACAATTGCCTAACAACAACTTCAGCTGGTGTGGGGGTAGGTGTAGGTACAGATGTGGGAGTGTAAGGGCGTCGGTGTGGATATGGCAGGGTGTGGATATTTGAATATAAATGTGGGCGTGTGCGGTTGCAAATGTAGATGTGGGAATGGGCGAATGTAGGAGAGTTGTGGAAGTGTGTAAGAAATATTGTAAGAGAGGGTTGAGATTATGTGAAGTAGATGTGGGCGTGTGTGGATAATGGAAGATGGTGCGGGCGAGTGTACGAGAGGTGAGGAAATATGTAAGAATTTTGTAAACAGTGTAAGAGATGTGAGAATGAGCAAGACAGATATATACCTGTAAGAGGTATGGGTACTTGTGTGAAAAAGACAACAGTACAAGGTTTTTTGACCACAGTGAATAATAAGTGAGTGTGGGAACATGTGAAAGGAGGCTGTAGCACGAACAGTGTAAGGCAGTAACCTCGGCTGTAGCACGAACAGTGTAAGGCAGTAACCTCAACATAGATGGAAAGCTATTGACATGGAGAGCTGGAGCTTCTTTTTCAACAGCCTCTTTAATTCAGCTCTTGAACATCTCCCTATGCTGTCGTTCTTCAGTGTTTCATTAATGTGGAGAGTGGTCCACCATACTCTCCAAACATTTCCTTCTAATTGTCAACATCGGAATACATTGATATTACACATTAAACTTTCTATTTAAAAAGTAAAAAATGTCGACCCAACACCCAGCCTCGAATACCCCCCAAGGGTGGGGGAGGGGGAAAAATAGATATCCTCACAGCATCCCCTCTCCTGGCGACAACCAAACGAGATGACTGGGACAGTAGTCTGACACTCTGTCAATTCAGGACCTCTCCTCCAGCTTCCCCTGTGCTGAGCACCATCTCTCCTCCTCTAAGTCCCAACTTCTCTTGCCGACAGAGAATCAGTTATTAGAGGTTACTTATAGCAAATCCTTCTTTATATCCTTCTTCTTTTTCTATATTCATTTCCAAACAACCTTACTTGCTTTTGCTTTCCGGATGTTGAATCATGTAAATATTATTCTCCCATGCTCTGCCTCCATCTTGCCTGTCAGTCTGTGACTAAATTCTCACTTTTCCACTGACTGTCTTGACTAGCCAGAATTCTTTTACTATATTACTCCTAAAATGGAACACATTCTCTCCACCTGTTCTTGCTCAGAAATCTCCATTCAAGGCAATTTCTGTGTTCACTACTATCTTTGGCTCTTCTCTTCTTTCACGGATCCATGGTGAACAATCTAACATTCATTCTATCCTATCCAGAAATGATCCCTGACCATCTTGGAAAGAGTCTTAATGCTTTAACGTACTTGATCTCTTTCTTTCAATTAACCCTTCTGCATACTGTGTTAATCTCTTCTCCTTCTGCCTCCTCCGATCACAGTCTTATTCATGTAACTTGTCCAAATGCTCCAGTAATGTCTGAGGACTCACCAGAGATGTGACGTCAGTATGGCGCTGCTGATAGGAAGGACCTCAAGCAGTACTTCTTTAATTTTCCCTATACTTTCATGCCCGAGAGCTAATCGAGAGTGCTCTTCGCATTGCAGAAATTATTTTCATCGGCATGGAAGCCTATATTCCTCATTATAACGCTTGTACTAGGGAAAAAAAATTTAGTTTAATCATGCTTATTCTAAAGCTGTCCACAGCAAGGAGTTGGCTTTTAAGAGGTACTGATGCCAATTAATTCCCTAATCGCAGGTTAAATCTGTTATTCATATATATATATTTTTTTTTTAATCATTCGTTTCAAATGTCACATATTCTCGAAATGCACTTGCTTCTTCTAGCGTCTTGCTAAATAAATGTTCCCTAAACACTACTTCTTCCTCTTTTCTGTTGTATTGACTCTTTTGCTGTTTTTTCTCTGACAAAGCTGAACTTTCCATTCAGAGCTTACCTCTCACGCTGCCCTTAACAGTTCCGGTGTTGTTCTTTCATCTCTCCCCTTCCTCTAAGATCCTTTCACCTGTAATTTAAATTTCTTCAAAAGATGTTCTTTATGCTCTTTGTGGTCTCAGTACTAAAGAGGCATACAGTCCTGAAGGGATCCTTTCTGTTGTTCTCGAGAAGTGTTTCCACGCTGACACCCTGCTTAAGCTAACTCTCACCTTTGTCTGTCAACTTGCACCTTCCCATCTAGCTGAAGTTTGATATGATTCAGCCCGTCTGAAAATGAAAAAAAAAAAAAAAAAAAAAGGTGACTATACCCCTTACTGTAACTGTCGGCCTCTTATATCTTTTACATTTCCAGATTCTTTGAGTCTATCCTTAATAGGAAGATCTCAAAGACACGTTTTCTCTCATAACCTTTCTGGTCGTCAGTATAGGTTCTATCATGGGCCTTTCACTGTCGACCTACTCACATTTCCTTCATATTTTTATGCAATCCTCCTTTCTGAACTTCGGTGAAACTTTTGCTGTCGCACATGACATTTCAATGGCTTTCGACCGAGTCTGGCACGTATCTTTCTGTCCTCCTGCTTGTGTCTTCATGCCTAGCAGCCCATATGGTGGCTCTTGTTGCTGTTGTAGACAACCACCGCTCTCTTGAGTATGTCAGTAACGGTATTTCTCAGGGTTTTATTCATTTCACAAAATATCTTCCTGCTATTCATCAATGATCTTTTGAACTGTACTTCTAGCTCTGTCCTATCCCACACTGATGACTCTGCCTTCCATTACTAACCTTGTTTTACTGTACGGGTCTTACCACACTCTTGCAGGAACTACCTAGCATGGGCCAACTGCCTACTGCAGTTATCCTCTTTTCTTTTGCTCTAATGTTCACTGTTCCATCCGCCTCTCACAACGTCTGTCACAGAAGTTATTTCAACATAATTTTGCAAGCTAAAGCTGTGGCACACCTGGTTTCTGCCTTCTGTATTATTTCTTACTGGGTAAAAGGAACCTTGTTATTTTTATTTAATCGGAAGCTCAATTACGCCAACTTTTAACCCGGCAGAATTCTCCACAAGAACATCCTAAATATTCATCAGTATATAGTTGAATCTCGTGTCATCTCTGTATCCAGTGGATATCCTGCATTTGGAACCTATTGTGTAAAAGGCACATTACATCCCGTGCAAAGTCTGCATCTCTGAGACTGTTTTTGCTAAACAGACTCATTAGTTTATCCTTGCGCAGTTGCTTTCTTTATACAGGGATCTTACTAGTCCCTGTGTGGAGTACCACTTTCATGCATGAGGCCCATCACAAGCAGCTCATCTAAACAGGATGGAGGCAAAGACGTCATTTCAACAATCCCTTCTCGAACCGACCCTTTTTAGCCTTTTTCTTTTCGCCGCATTGTTACATCTCTTTCCCTGTGCTATCGCTTTTTCGGTGGTCGCTGCTCCTGTGAACCATGTACTCGTATCTCTTCCCGAGAGTGGGGGCACTCAGCACCTGCCTGTTAACATACTCTCACTCATTTTCTGTCCAGCTGTCTAATGATAGAGTTAATTGATGTTCTCAGTCCTTATGTATATTCATCTGGTAAACTCTGGGTTATCTTCGTCAGTTTACATTTCCCCCTGCCTATGATTCCCTGTCTTTAAAACGCAGTGTGTCCAAGCATCTCGAAATGAACGAATACTGATTCTGGCTTTCTTTGGTTCTTGGGGAAAAATAATAATACTTGTAAGTTTTCAACCTTTTGCTCTCTCATTTTACATTAAGAGAAATACCAGAGTGTGGGAGAGGTGTAGGACGGCTTAGAAAGGTGTGAGTGTGAGTGGTGGCGCGGGTGTAAGAGACTGGTGGGAGGTTTGCCGTTTGAATGCAAGTCGCTTTAGCTCCTTAATGTCGGGTAGAATTGCAGTAATCGAGAGAGAGAGAGAGAGAGAGAGAGAGAGAGAGAGAGAGAGAGAGAGAGAGAGATGGGAAGTGAGGGATGTGGGTGGATGCAGGAGGGTATGGAAAGGTGAAGAGCAGATGGAGACTGTGTGGTTGGGTGTTTGTGTGTGGGTGTGGCAAGTTGTGGAGCGCTGAATGCATGGATGGAGGTACAAGGAAGGCGGAAGTGATGAAGGCTAAAGATGAGGTGGATGGACTGTGTGAACGAGGTAAAGGAGGAGCTGACGGGAAGGGAGGCGAAGGGCCGAGCTGAATGGCGAGGGTTAGTGAAACATATCGACTCAGTACAAAAATGGAAAAAGATGGAAGGTAAAGAAGAAGAAGATGCATGGACGTGTGAAACTTGTGGATTGATGGTTGTGTGACTGTGGGAAGGAGTGTATAGATTGATGTACTTGTGTGTGGCAAGGTGTGGCTAGATGGATATGTGTGGGTGTGGAAAGGTGTGGATAGTTGGATGGATGTGGGCGTGTGGAAATATGTGAACCTGGGGCAGGTGTGGAAGGTGTGGATAGAATTATGTACGAGGAGAGGAGAAATATACTCGTAATGTAAATATGTGGTTGTGGGTGTATGAAGTGGAAGGTGAATATGTAAATGAAAGGGAGTGTGAATGTCAATGTGATGACAGTATTTTTAACTACTCTCCAATGACAGTTTTTAAGCTGTTATTGTAAGCTCCAAACGGTCTTCTTATCCTTAGGATAGACTTTCGGACTGTAGGTGTTAGATAAAGCCTTCATTGAACGTATCAGTTCATATTAAGTTGTATTAAATCGTACGGAGGTGGCAAGAATGAAATAAAAGAAATATAGACGTGATCAGATTTAAGTGGTTGAGTCAGAGAGGGCAAAGGTGTTCGCAAGCCCTTAATTTACGAAAAGCTCTTGAGCATTAGCCTGCATGTCATGATACAGAGTGCGTTCAGCAGCGAGGTGAAGAAACAGGACACATCATAACCTCATCCTGGGTGTAACAAATGACTGTCGGAAAATAGGGACTTTCCTACGTCGCTCTCTTTGTGTTAATAATGTTGGCTCCTGTGACTTATATATTCATTTTCCCCCGTCCTTCTCCACCCCTCCGTCACTCTATCCTACACACTCCTTTTTTTCATTCCATATTTTCTCGCGATTTTTTCACCTCTCCCCTCTGCTTCTCCCCTCGCAGGCAGCACATATTTCCATCTCTCTCTCTCTCTCTCTCTCTCTCTCTCTCTCTCTCTCTCTCTCTCTCTCTCTCTCTCTCTCTCTCTCTCTCTCTCTCTCTCTCTCTCTCTCTCTCTCTCTCTCTCTCTCTCTCTCTCTCTCTCTCTCTCTCTCTCTCTCTCTCTCTCTCTCTCTCTCTCTCTCTCTCTCTCTCTCTCTCTCTCTCTCTCTCTCTCTCCCTCTCTCTCTCTCTCTCCATATACATATATACTTTATATATATATATATATTTGTCTATCTATCTGTCTGTCTGTCTGTCCATCTATCTATCTCTCCGTCAGGGAGTCAGTCATGTCACCTTTACAGAAAAATGTTAATGCATACTTCATATATTAGTCTCTCTTTCCTACCTCCCTTCGTCACCCCACCTTTCCTCATCCCCTCCTCCTCCATATCTCTCCTCCCTCTTTGTCTCCTTTCTCAACTTTTGTCTTCCTCCTCCTCCTCCTCCTCCTCCTCCTCTCTCTCTCTATACTCTCATATATATATATATATATATATATATATATATATATATATATATATATATATATATATATATATATATAAACCCTTTCCATCCCCGGCTTGCTGTGTGTGGGATGTTGTTGGAGATATGCCTAGCATACCGACCTCCACTTATCGGCTTATGGTCGTGAAGCTTGTCGGTCCGAGTCACGGGGCTTCCCCCTTTTCTGACAGGTTAAACAACCAAACACAATATCAGTTAATCTTGTCCATAGTACCTGTCTCTTAGACATGTTCCTGACAAATAACCCAGATTAGTACAATTTAGAGTTACTGTCATCACTTGGATAACCCTCCCCCTTCTGAACCAGTCAGTGTGACCAGTTGGCACTTTGACAGGGCAGACTGGGATGGATTTAGAAATTATCTGATATGCCATGGCAATATTTCTTCTCCAGTGACATCAGTTCTACCTACTCCGACATTAATGGCCTAAAACAAGTTGGCATGGATTTTTGTTTTTATGTGTCCAGCTCTGGGCATGGGCTTCACAGCCTGTTCCCAAGACTCAGTAGTCCTCCTACATACCATACACCTCCACATGGAATTGTTCATACCCTGCCAACAATTTACTAGAAGATCGGAATCCTCAAAGTGGTTCGACAGCAACTGTGCCAGAGCAACGACCCAAAAGTCGATAGCATGTAACTCTTACTTACAGGAAAAAACTACCAAATGACTTAATTTAAAATTGCCAGAAACCACGCTAAAGCAGTAATAACTCTCGCCAAATCACTGTTCCTTCACAACCAAGCATCCAGACTATTAAATAATCATAATGACAATAGAATATTCTGGTCAACCCTCAGTTCTTTCAACAGTAACTTTAACAAGTTATCACCCATTCCCCCACTGAAGTATTCAGACAGAAACTCTGTAAATGACCCTCGTGGAAAAGCCAACATTCTTGCCAGTAAGGTTGCCAGAAAATTTACCTTAGAAGCAGTCAGCCAGAACGTTCCTGTACTAGAACTTAACTCCCCTGAAATTGTTCCACTAAAGATACAAACTAGATACGTACAACCCATCCTTGGCAATTTACCAACCAACACAGCTCCAGATCGAGATGGAATTCCTCCAATAAATTTGGAAAAGTGTTCCCCAGAACTTACTCCTGTTCTAGCTAAATTATTCAGACTGTGCATACGTACTTTTTCATTCTTTAATTCTTTACCCAACATCCACCCAGTTTAAAGGAAAGGAAGTTCCTCTGATCCCTCTGATTACAGACCAATAGATACCACATCTGTTCTTGGTAAAGTATTTGGGAATGTCATTAATAAGCACATTGTTAAATATATTGAATCCGACAACTTTTATTAGTGACAGACGGTATGGTTTTCGGCACGAAAGATCCACAGTTGATATACTTAGTTTCATTATTCGTACCATCCATCAGTTAACCAACCAACATGGAGATCATGGAGAAACCTATGCAGTAGCCCTTGATATTTCTACAGCTTTTGACAGAGTGCAGCACCATTCCCTGCTCTACAGACCCACTTGCTACGGCCTGTCATCTTTTGTACCCCTGATTTCCTCATCTCTCAGAAAAAGAAAGATAAGAGTAAAGGTAGATGATGTATATTCCAATTTTCACTCATTTAATGCCGGCGTGCCACAAGGATCAGTTCTGGTTCCAACCCTGTTCCTTACTGATAATAATGATCTTTTTTTCTGTCACTCGTAATCCCATTAAATCATATGAAGATGACACGACGCTTCAGAGTTCCATCACATTTAAACACCCTTTCACAGAGTTTGATACCTAAAACTCTCAACTCAGCACAGCAATCTCCGTAAATCAAGACTTCTCTAAGATCACTGAATGGAGACAAAATAATAGTCTCATGCAATGCTAGAAAAAAAAAATCCAGTCGAAACTGGAAGGACTGCGATGAAACCGGGCAGGATGGTTGCAGTAGGGTAACAGATGGGTCCATTTCTTTTTCATGTTGATTGAAATCTTCTAAAGAGGTGTTGTTGCTCCAACCAAGTGTCGCCATTGGCTTTACATTACGAGGAACGCGCCATGCGGGGGAACCTTCCGGCGTCCAAGCAGCTATTCGTTGGTTCGGAGCAGCGGGAGGCGCGGTTTAAAAACGGCATTCATTTGAAGTCAAATATCCAACAAAATCATGTTTTCTTCAGTAAAACACATATCATTGGCACCAACATACAGTTCTGCATGCAGTGGTGCAAACTAATTTGCAAAAAGATACATAGTTCTTAGCTAATCGTATGTAACAGAAACAACTCGTATCGGGCGTGGGGAAACTTGAACCACAGGAAACTGGCCATCTTCAACCTACAAAACTGCGGTACATGAACGTTAAATGTAAGAATACAATTTGACACCGTTGACACCAGTGCAATATTGTGCATTCGGCTATGTAAACACATTCCTCATTCATTCAGCCATTCTGATGCAATTGAGTGATTACTGAAATTTAATCCGTGTAGCTTCAAACGACTGAGACTCGAGGGCAAGCAAGCACTTATGCAGCACACACACACACACACACACACACACACACATACAGTGTATATATATATATATATATATGATGGTATAATTAAAGAAATACAAGGTAGGGCAGTGGAAGCTGGGGTGCTCACAATGAAAAACAGTAGGTTTTGGACATTGCCTGTACTGTTGTTTGCTGTTGTTACTGCATTGGTAGGTGAAGATGAATTGGAGTTGCAAGGCTTGGTGAATGAGTCTGGAAGTGTGTGTAAGAATCCATACCAAAAAGTGAGTGTACGTCAAAGTAAAGATATGGTGTCCAAGAGGAATGAAGTCACAGAGTCCACAGTCAGGGTGGATGGTTACGGAATGGAGACTGTGAGTGTCTTCAAATATTCAGGTAGTCTTAAAATATTCAGGCAGTGTGATAGTAGGATGGAAGTTTTGAGGATGAAGGGCACTAAAGGGTACATCAGTGATGGTTGCTAGTTCACTGAGAGCAGTAATACAGAAGGGGAAAGTAAGCATGAGAATGAAAAAAAAGTGGCTGCATGACTTTAATGTGATCCCCACTCAGAGGTTTGGAAGTGAGGTTGGCAACTTATTCGAGGGGCATAAATCGAGAGTGAGAACACTGGATGTGTTATTTGAGAGGAGCATGTGATGTTACGTGGAGAGATGGGCAATTAGGAAATGAAGGAGACTGTGATGCTGGGGTGGGAGTGAATGAGCGCTGCGGTACTGGGGTGAAAGTGAAGGAGCGCTATGGTGTTCGGGAAGAAGTAATGGAGCGCTGTGGTGCTGGCATGGAAGTGAAGGAGAACTGTGGTGTTGGGGTGGAAGTGAAGGAGCGGTGTGGTGCTGAGGTGGAAGTGAAGGAGCGATGTGGTGCTGAAATGGATGCACTGGAAATAATACTTTGATATGATTTGCCCAGATGGAGAGGATGGAGAATGGGAGACTGAGAAAGACAGTAAATGTAGGTAAGGTGGAGGCCGGGGAGGGGAAGACCAAACATGAAATGGAGGGATGGGGTTAGCTCGTTCGTTTATAGTCTCCAAAATGCTAGACTGCGTCGGCCTTGGTTACCTAATGGTGGGTATCCATGCTGCTCGATCTCTGGCAGCCTCCCTGTTCAGTCCTTTATCCTTGATGTCACAAACTGTGACCTCGTTCCAGGTCTTTTTATGTCAGCCTCTTACAACCCTACCCTTACCTTCACACTTCTCATTTTCTGCAGCCAGTTGCCATCCTCCATCCTCTCCACGTGCTCAAACCATCTCAATCTACCTCTCCTCATCACAACACCAATACATCTCAGTCCCATCCTTCCACTGAACTTTTTCATCGTAAACATTACCCCCACCCCCACCCCCTGGCCTTGCATTCAAGGACGCAGAGAACATCCAAGTAATCGCTTTCATTTCTTTACATTTGAGCCTGCTAATATCTGTCATTTCTGTAAGTTTGAGCTTGCAGATAAACTCTTGCTTTACTGCCCAGGTCTCACTACCAAACAGCATTGCGCTTCAAACATGGAGTGGAGAGAAGGGCGTGTACATTGGAGAGACGGCAGTCAGATGGAAGAGTACAGGGTGACATGAAGGCGATTCTCTTGTGGCCACCCCTTACGGTATTGATGGGCAACAACTGGCAATAGACAGATTGATATTTGTACACATCCAATATTTATTTTTAGTTTTTTCAGAAGAAGAAAGACGAAGAAAAAACAAATTAAATGAAAAAATAATTTCATACACCAGATTACAGGTGTCCTCCATTTATAAAAAATCTGCAAGAGTTGGCCTTGAACTGCTGTAGGTTGAAGTTTGGGGGGAAATTAATCTGGGGAACCTAGTTCCAAAGGGAAACAGTTTGGGGAATAATGGAATACTGATAGGCAGAAGTTCTGCAATATGACAATGTGACAGTCCAATCATGAGAGCTATCAGATGTCCGTGTAGCATAGAGGAAGGCGTGGAAAAGTGGAACAAGGGGTACAACTTCGTCTAACAAAATTTTGCCGTAAAAGTATCTGTGAAATAAAGGAAGGGAGACAACATTCCATTTTTCTTCTAGGGAATGTAGTTTGTTTGTAATTGCTGGGTTATTAATTGTTCTTATAGCTTTGCTTTCAATTTCATCCAGTCGTTTAAGTTCAACTGCCCCACTACCACTCCACAAGGGTGAGCAGTATTCGAGCTGAGAGAACACATGACCCTTGTAAATTACAGCTAACTGCTTGTTGGTGAAGAAGTTACGGACTCTGTACAATAATCCAAGTTTACTTTGAGGCGGCTTCAGCAAGTGATCTAACGTGAGAGGCCCAATTGCGAGTATCGTTACGCGAAACACGGAGAGTTTCATACTCTTAGAAACAGGAACAATGGCTGCACTGAAGGTAATATGGGAATCAGGCACACACAGTTGTGTGTGTGTGTGTGTGTGTGTGTGTGTGTGTGTGTGTGTGTAGATAGATACGAGTAGGTTGAAGAATGGATAGATAGACAAATAGATAGAAAATAACTAAAGTTATTCAAATAAAAGACCTCAGTTCACTTTCCATTCGCAGAGTGCCCCTTACACCGTCATACATACTCTTGATAGCATTCAGCAATCTCTCAGTTACTCCATATATCTTCAGTGCTAACCACGTTCCTTGTCTATCTACTCTAATATTTTCTCCAAATCCATGAAGGCGGCATACAAGTCTTTCCCTCCTGTCAATACATTTTCTGTTTAATATTTCAGAACATGCACTGTGCTGTACCAAATCTACACATCCCCTGTCATTCCTGATGCCCCTTGTTCCTCACCAACTAATTAGTTGGTAATCTCCCTAGCGTAGTTTACAAGTATCCTATAATACAATTTTGCCACGACACAAGGAAGATAAATGCCACTAGTGTGCCGTGAAACATGTGATGAACTTCAAGAGGTTATTCTTGAAGTAATATATTTTTTTTTTTTTCATCACGGGTCCAATCCTCAGCCGTTACAGAGGTGCAGTAACTCATGACTGTAAGAGTAATTCATTAGAAAACAATTTTCCTACATCAGGCGGTCAGTAATTGTAGCTCTTGTAGTTCCGTAACATATCTATCTGTATATATATATATATATATATATATATATATATATATATATATATATATATATATATATATATATATATATATATATATATTCTCTCTGTCATTTACCCTGCCTGCCTCTTACCCTTCTTACCTGCCTCCCGTCCTACCTTCCTACCTACCTATCTACCGCAGGGGTACGCATCCTAGAGGGAAATGTTTCAGAGTTATTGGTTCCCACCCCTCTTCAATATTCCATACCCTTACTCTCTCTCCCTCCCTCAACCCTCTTTCCAACCACTCTCTTTCCTTCCCTCCATCCCCTCACACACCTTCTCTCCCACCCTCCACTCTTACTCTCGCTCACTCCCTCCCCTCGGCCTTCAACTCCATTCCTTTGCGCCCCCTCCATCCGCCCTCCCCTTAGGCCCTATTCTCTCTCTCTCTCTCTCTCTCTCTCTCTCTCTCTCTCTCTCTCTCTCTCTCTCTCACACACACACACACACACACACACACACACACACACACACACACACACACATAATGTGTCGGTAATGATATCGACATAGTGTACCACCCTCGATTCAGCAAAAGCGACCATGTCGCATTAAATTTCTACTTCAGGATAGCATATTATATTGTTAGCAGTAATGAAAGTTACAAAAAGAGCCTACACTACAAAAAGGGCAACTACCATGACCTAAAGAAGTACTGCGTATAAATAGATTGGAAATGAACTTAGCGGACAAGATGTAGATGTCATATATAGAAAATTTTGTGAATTATATATATGAAACAGGAGTCCAAAATTATATTCCTCAGCACAAAGAAACAGAAATAAGAATAAAGAAGTGGTTTAATACAGAATGTAAAAAATCGAAAGAGAAAAGAGACTTGCTGTGGAACAGACGCAGAAGACACAATTGTGAGAGGGCATATAACAACTATAAACAGGCAAGAAATTATTAAACAAGGATAAGGAGAGGAGCTCAAAGACAGTTTGAGGAAGATATTATAAATAAAAGTACAGATCACCTGAAGCTTTTTCATACAGCTACGTCCGAAGCAAAACCAAAGTTAAAGATGAAATACAGTCCATCATGGATGAGGGGATAACCTACATCCAAGAAAAATCTATTTGCAAAGTTTTTACCAAAAATTTACAGTCAGTTTTTACAGAAGATAGTAATTTTGAGAGAGATGATAAGGAACATGTATGCTCACACATACTACCAGATATACGAATATCAGAACAAGAAGTACAAGAAGAGTTGAGTAAATTAGACAAAGGAAAGACAAATGGTCCTGACGAAATTTCAGGTTGGGTATTACATGAATGTGCAGAAGAGTTAAGCAGACCATTATATTTAATATTTAAGGGATCCTTAAGTCAAGGTATACTACCTGAGATTTGGAAGAAAGCAAACATTGTTCCGTTATTCAAGAATGGAAATTGAATCCACTCAACTACAGACCAGTATTTCTGACCAGTGTTTTAAGACAGATACTACAAAAACTGATAAGAAAAGTTTGGGTAATCCATCTAGAAGAACACAGTATGATATCAGAAAAGCAGTTCGGTTTTAGAAAAGGAAAATCATGTGTTACAAATCTATTTAGCTGCTATGATAGAGTTGCAGAAACACTACAGTAAAGAGAGGGATGAGTGGACAGTATCTATTCAGATTTTAAGAAAGCATTTGACAGAGTACCGCACCAAAGACTTTTATGGAAACTGTACCATCAAGGAGGAATCCAAGGTAATCTGTTCTATTGGACACAGGATTTTCTCAGAAAAAGGGAAATGAGAACAGTACCAAGGGGAAATTGGTCATTATGGAGGGAAGTGACTAGCAGAGTTCCACACGGCTTAGTGCTGCCACCAGTTATGTTTTTAGTATATATACATGATATAGACTG
The DNA here is from genome assembly GCF_032717465.1 of Coenobita brevimanus. NCBI lineage: Eukaryota > Metazoa > Arthropoda > Malacostraca > Decapoda > Coenobitidae > Coenobita > Coenobita brevimanus. Next base: position 15,661,428 of record NC_136974.1, on the reverse strand, counting down.
GAACATTGGAAGTGGAAGCTAGCTAAATATGTTTGCTGATAATCCAAAAATACAAAGGAGATTTACAAACACAGACTCTTGCAGAGAGCTACAAGAAGAATTAAATAAGCTTCATGACTGGAGCAATATTTGGCAAATGGAATTCAGTGTGGACAAAAGCCATGTAATTAAGTTTGTAAAAAATGGAAAGAGACCAGATTGGTATTATAAACTAGAATGTTCAACCCTACACATATCAGAAGGACTTGGGAGTGATTATCAGTAACAGACTATCTCCGACTGACCACGTGAAAAGGTACGAAACATGTATACACTGCTTGCTAATATGCGAATACCATTCACATATATAAATGAAGATATGCTGAGAAAGATAACATCATTCATCAGACCAACCCTGGAGTATGCATCTTTGGTCTGGAATCCTCATCTCAAAAAACACATAGATAAGCTTGAAAAAGTACAAAGGACAGCTACAAGATGGGTACCAAGCTTAAAGGATCGAAGCTATGAAGAAAGACTAGAAAAGCTGAACCTACCAACATAACAAGAGAGTAGGAATAGAGGAAACATGATTACGCTATATAAATGCATAGGGAATGAGAAAATAGAGATCAATGGATATATAACCTATAGAGAGGCATCAGCAAAGAGGGGTGACAAAGGCGTAATGAATCCAGTTTCCCAAACAGGACAATTGATCAGTGGAATGAACTGCCGAATGAAATAGTGTGTGCCAAATTAATACACGGGACAGTACGAGCTTGACTCATTCCTGTAAAGATACAATTAAGTAAGAACAATTAGGTAAGAACACACACACACACACACAGGGATTCAAGCTAGGTGGACGTGTGACACCGGCTCTCCGTACCAATCACGGCCAGTGGCATTACCTAAATAGTATCTTTGTATGAGTCAAGCTCAGTACCAGGTTAGACTAAATGATTGCTCATTATAAAAAGGGAAAAAAATAATAAGTTTCAACAAGACTTGTAAAAACAGGAAATAGAACCAAGACGAAAGAATACGCTGAGTCATCTCTGAGGTTTGTTTACAACAAGACGGAGATTGTAAGAATATGCTTTGCACTTTAAGTATTGCAAAATGGATACATACTTCAATAAAACAAATTTGGAAAAGAAAAGGGATAAAGGTAAAAAGCAAAATGATGATTTCTACCAAGAACTGGTTGAAGTAGAGACCCACAATAGACTGGTTGAACGTGTAAACAAACTAGAAATGGCTTTCAGAAATGAAATTGATGAAATAAAGAAGCAGATGCACTTGCAAAAGGAAGAAATAGAAAAACTAGGAAGGGAGGCCAATAAGAAAGACACAACCATCAGTGAACTAACCGTGGAATTGAGTACACTTAGGAAGAAAATTAGTGAAATGGCAAGTACAGTAGTCAATCACGAGAGTGTTATGGAAGAGTTCAAAAATGACAGAGACAATTAGGCAAGTTAGCAGTCTTATTGACCAGAGCAGTGATATTGAGGAGAAGATAACACAAGTAAATGAAGCTGTGCAAAGCTACAAAAATGATGTAGAAACCACGTATGCAGAAATGGTGAAAGTAAAGAAAGACTTAGAAACAAGGGTGGAGGAAAAAAGCATTAAAAAGGAGGTGAAAAGAATAATCCAAAACAATCCAAAGTTAGTCAGAGATTCAGTAGAGATAAACAAATCAATAGTAATCACTGGTATAGAAGAGGATGAAGTTAAAAACAAGATCACAAGAGACAAAAAAGGAGATGGCAAATGTAATGAGCTTACTGCAAGAAGTCTCAGAGGCCAACTGTCGTAAAGACATAGAGGAACACAACAGGTTAGGGAAACACACGAAAAGCAAGACAAGACCTCTAAAGGTGACTTTCCAGAGTGTAAACACTGTGGAAGAGATACTAAAAAATGCAAAGAATCTTAAGGAAAAAGAGGAGTTCAAAAATGTATGGATAAAAAGATGTCTAACACAAGAGGAAATGGAATTACTGAAAGAGAAAAGGGAGGAAGCAAAAAAAAAAAAATGAGGGAAGATCAGAAGAGGACAAGAAGAAATTTTTTTACAAAGTAATAGGATTGCAGGTACGAAAGTGGTACACAAACAGGATGGAAGAAAAAGGAGGAAGGTAGTAGAACCATGTCAGGACAAGTATATAAACAAGATGATAAAGTTGATGTACTCAAATGTGGATGGAATGGTATCTAAATTACTAGAGATGAATGATTATGTCAGAGAAAATGAACCACAAATAATATGCCTAACTGAAACAAAATTAATACCAAGGATATCAAATGACATACTAAACTTAGAGGAATACAATATATGGAGAAGAGACAGATATTTAAAAAAAGCAGGAGGAATTATAATATTAACTAAGAAAAATCTAAAAGTCAAGGAAATAAAACTAGATATACCATCACAAGTAGAACTGATTGCAGTAGAGATCGACACATCTGAAGGTAAAGTAATTGTAGCAAATTTGTACATGCCACCCAGATCAAACACATGGGAAAGAGACGAATATGAGGACCTGGCAGAGAGTACAATTCAGAGTGTAAGATCATTGCTACATAAAATGGAAGAGAAATCGGAAAGAATTATACTAATTGGGGACTTCAATACAAATATAAATTGGAATACTCTAGATATAAATAGCCAAGAAAGCTGTTGGGACCAAAAGCTCCTGGATCTCGTACAAGAGTTTTTCTTAACGCAACATGTGAGGGAAACCACCAGAAAAAGAGGACTTGATGTACCTTCAGTGCTAGATCTAATATTTACAAGGCAAGAAAATGATATTGACAGTTTAATATATCACCCTCCACTCGGCAAAAGCGATCATGCAGTACTAAACTATAACTTCAGGATAGCATATGACATAGTAAACAGCAATGATAGTTACAAAAAGAGCCTAAACTATGAAATGGAAATTATCAAGACCTAAAGAAGTATTTCTTAGAAGTTGATTGGGAAAATGAGCTTAGAGGACAAGATTTAAATGCTGTATATAAAAAATTTTGTGAATTTTATGAAATAGGAGTCCAGAAGTACATCCCACAGCACAAAGAAGCAGATAAGAAAATACAGAAATGGTTCAATACAGAATGTAAAAAATCAAAAGAAAGAAGAGATTTGTTGTGGAATAGACACAGAACACACAATAGTGAAAGGGCGTACAATAATTATAAACAGGCAAGAAACGACTATACAAGAATAAGGAGGGAAGCCCAAAAACAGTTTGAGGAGGATATAATAAATAAAAGTAGTGATCAACGAAAGCTGTTTTACAGCTATATCAGAAGCAAAACTAAAGTAAAAGATATAATACAATCCATTACGGACGAGGGAATCACTTATACACAAGAGAAAGATATTTGTGAAGCACTAAATAAGAATTTCCAATTAGTTTTTACAGAAGAAAAAAATTTTGAGAGGGACTATGTGGAACACGCATGTCCACACATACTACCAGATATACAAATAAGAGAAAAAGTAATACAAGAGGAGTTAAGTAGATTAGACAGAGGAAAAGCAAGTGGTCCTGATGAAATTTCATGTTGGGTATTACGAGAATGTGCAAAGGAGTTATGTAAACCATTATTTTTAATTTTCAAGAAATCCTTGAGTCAAGGTAAACTACCAGATATTTGGAAAAAAGCAAATATTGTCCCCTTATTCAAGAAAGGAAATAGACAAAATCCACTCATCTACCGACCAGTATCACTGACCAGTGTAGTAAGCAAGGTATTAGAAAAACTTATAAGAAAAGCTTGGGTAAATCATCTAGAAGAACACAGTATGATAACAGAAAGACAGTTTGGTTTCAGAAAAGGAAAATCATGTGTTACTAATCTGTTGAGCTACTATGACAGAGTAACAAACACAATACAGGAAAGGGAAGGATGGGTGGACAGTATCTATTTAGATTTCAAGAAAGCTTTTGACACAGTACCACACCAAAGACTTTTATGGAAACTGTACCATCAAGGAGGAATTCGAGGCAAACTGTTTTGTTGGATGCAAGACTTTCTCAAAAAGAGAAATGAGGACAGTACTAAGAGGAAACTACTCATCATGGAAAGAAGTGACTAGTGGAGTACCACAGGGTTCAGTGCTGGCACCAATCATGTTTTTAGTGTATATAAATGATATAAACAGTAACACTGGAAATGAGAGCTATCTGAATATGTTTGCAGATGATGCAAAAATACAAAGGAGAATTACTAACACAGACTCTTGTAAAGAGCTACAAGAAGAATTAAACAAACTTCATGAATGGAGTAGTACATGGCAAATGGAATTCAATGTGGACAAGTGTCATGTAATCAAGTTTGGTAAAAGTGGAAAAAGACCTGATTGGGATTATAAGTTAGAAAATAAAACCCTATATACATCAGAAAGAGAGAAAGACCTAGGTGTGATTATCAATAACAGACTATCTCCGGCTGACCACATCAGCGAGAAGGTACGGAACATGTATACACTGCTTTCAAATATGAGAGTAGCATTCACATACATAAATGAAGACATGCTAAGAAGGATAATAACATCATTCATTAGACCAACCCTGGAATATGCATCAGTAGTCTGGAGTCCTCATCTCAAAAAGCACATAGACAAGATTGAAAAAGTTCAAAGGGCCGCTACAAGATGGATACCAAGCTTAAGGGACCTAAGCTACGAAGAAAGACTAAATAAACTGAATCTACCAACACTACAGGAGAGAAGGAAAAGAGGTGACATGATAATGCTATATAAATGCATATCAGGAAAGGAGAAAATAGACATAAATGATTACTTAACATATGGAGAAGCATCAGCAAGAGGACACTGCAAAAAACTGCATAAGAAGAGAGGTGATAAAGACGTAAGGAAATTCAGTTTCCCAAACAGAGCAATTGATCAATGGAATGCACTACCGAATGAAATAGTGTGTGCCAAAACAATTCACAAATTTAAGGATATGTATGATAAATATGGTTTAAGACACGGGACAGTACGAGCTTGACTCATTCCTGTAAAGATACAATTAGGTAAGGTAAGAACACACACACACACACACACACACTTTCTTCCGTCCACTCATTTTAGTATTCCATCCCCTCCTTCCCTCCAATCAACCTCATCTCCTTTCTCTCTCTCTCTCTCTCTCTCTCTCTCTCTCTCTCTCTCTCTCTCTCTCTCTCTCTCTCTCTCTCTCTCTCACTGCCCTATGTTATAATCTCTACAGCACTGGTGGGTTTATGAGACGGAAACGTATTGTACTGTCATATATTTCAGCTGGTCTTCATTCGTTACATATATCAGAACCGTCCATCTAAAATATTGACGCTGTTTACATTACCCACTCTAGGCCAATGACTTTGTGTTTATTACTTTTGTACCGCTCCAAGAGTAATGACTTTAGTTAGGAGTGTAATGGGGGCGTTATTGTTCAACAGTTCTTTCAGTATGATGACCCCGTTTTGTTTTTTTGGTTTTATTTTGGCTACCACCACGTAATTCATTCCGTTTAGGTGAGATCTCTGCCATTAATGGGTCTACAAAAATCCATCAATGTTTTCATTATGATGACCTCTTTGAAAGGTATCTCTGGTGTCTCTAGACGGTAACATTTAGTTTTGGAGAGACTCCTCAAGCTGGAAGTATTAGGGATAACCTTCATCAGCCCCTCCCCTACTATACAGTATTCTACGTAGAATAACCTTTATAGCAGCAGCAAAACGATATTAACAAAACTCTGTCGCACTGACGGAGGTTACTGTCTCTTACCTACCTCTTTCTTTTTCTCTTTTCTTTTCTTTTTTTTTACTGAAGACGAATAGAGGAAGGAAAAACATAACAAGTACAAAAAAAAAAATGCATATACAAGACTACAGATGTCTTCCACTCATATAAAGAAAAAATCTGTAACAGGTGGACATGAACTACTGTGGGCTGATGTTTGGAGGAAACTGATTAGTTCCTCCCTCCTAATCTAGCATGACATAACCTAATCTGACCCAGCCTAGCCTAGCCTAACCTGTATTTACCTATACTAACCACATCTAACGCCTTTAATCTGTTTTTATTATTTTCTCGCTAATATATATATATATATATATATTTTGGGGGGGGGTAAACTTTTCCAATTATTAAGATTAGATTCAGCCTTCCCTAATTCCTTCACTGTCACTGATCTCTCGTATGTTTAAAAAAATAAAAAAGAAAGCAAAGTCTGGTAACAGTAAGGATAAAACAAAATAACCTAACCAAAGCCATCTCTGTCGAACCTTACCCAAGACCTAAGCTTATCTAATCTAACTTGACCTATTCTGACCTAACCTTACCTAACTTAGCCCAGCCGAGTCTGACCCGACCTCGCATGGACGTAAGTGAACTGAACCGAACTGAAATGAACTGAACTGAAGTGTCTGTATTGAATTAAGGTAAACTGAACTAAATTACATTGATTTGAAGTGAACTAAAATGAAGAGAATTAAGTTAAGCTAACCTAGTCCCTTTTTGTGCCACTCCAGCCATACCGAAGAACAAGGTGGACCCTACCATGGTGGGAGTGCTGGCGGGACTGGCGCTCATGTTCGTCATCATCTGTGTTGTGCTCCGCCTCTTCTCCAAGTAGGTACCTCACACACACACACACACACACACACACACACACACACACACACACACACACACAGTGTATTAATTTTCTTATTTCCTAAATTACAGGTTGCATTTTGATTCAAGTCTGTGTGTGCGGTTGTTTCATTCATCTTTCACATATTATTCATCTCTTTGTAAGAACCGTATGGCTATCCTATCTTTCCTTCATCGTGTGTGTGTGTGTGTGTGTGTGTGTGTGTGTGTGTGTTCTTTCTATGCTTTTCTTTAAGTGAACATTTTGCCAGTTCTCAAAAGTTGTCTTTTCCATGTTTAGGTAATATTAGATTTAGTAACCCTACATACTGTACTTACGTGTCTTCTCTGGTCACTGATACTCGTATAATCAACTCCTCCAGGTGAAGCTCACCGATTGGATATAAATTATTTTCTTATTAACAAAATTATGTGTAATTTTCTCTTGTATATATCCTCTTTTTCCACAGCCTCATTAAGTGATCATATATATATATATATATATATATATATATATATATATATATATATATATATATATATATATATATATATATATATATATTCGTTCGTATTATCTGTAACTTTTCATTACCTATAGTTTTTCTCCTTATTCCTTCTTTTATGTCTTCACCATTTCTAGTTCTGCGTGATTGTAATTTATGAAAAATAAAATCAATTCACCTTTCAGTATGAGATCTCATTTTGTTCTTGCCACGTCGACAGAGTTTATGTAGATTAGGAGAGACTGTTTGAGCTGCAGGGGTTGAATGCACGAGTATCCATCACTAACGCCTTCACTAGAGGCCTCCAGCACTGTATTACTTCGTATGATAAGTAGCTAAAGAAAAAATTATGAAACGTTCCCGACTTTAATTAGCTATTGGTGTCACTTTCTTACGTTGATTTATCTATATTCCCTGGTTAATTAGACCTTTACTTTATTTAGTGTGGCTGTAAAACAAATTTTCTTGTATTTATTTCACGTATTTCATCCGTCTAACGTCGAGTTATTTTTGTGTGTCGATGGGTGTTAACTTTAATTTAATACCAAAGCTATCAAGGCCCAGTAGCCCTCCTACATATCATACACCTCTACATGTCACCACTTCGGCGCTAACACCCACCGTCCATATTGAATACATACTAGGGCTGTCTCATACAGGACTGGTGTATTGGTATTAGCGGGGGTATTTTTACATGTCGGCGGGTCGTCTGGTAAATACTGTAGGTAAAGTCTGATTTAGCGAAATTCATATCCTTAAACTGTTCCCTGCCCCAGCGGGGATTCGAACCTAGGTCCGGCAGGACTGCAGGCCACCTCTCTACCGATTGAGCCAAATGCAAATTTATTTTTACCCAATCAAGGTTTAGTTTTTATATTTATTTATTTATTTAATCTGTCTTTAACCGAGTATTATTCTTTATTGTATGTGTGTGGCTGCATTTCTTTATATGAGTAGTTCTGCAGTCGAAAATCTTAATTTCCTCATGAACCCTTTAGTGCCAATTTTTGCATCAATCTTCCTGCCACCAACTTGTTTTGTCCAACTTAGGGAAATTTTTCAATGTGAAAGGGAGAAAAAAAGTCTGCCTTAACCGCCACAGATCTTCCTAAAGCGGAAGAATACCGTACAATTGTAGCAAAAATAACAAAACTGTTGTACGGGATGAGTTACCCAATTCGCTGGTGTTGGTACGCCTTGGTATTAAAGTTAACACCCATCGATTTTCTTCAGTCGAGAGAAGTCCCAGTACTCGGAGGTTAACGCTTTCACTCAAATAAAGTAAATTTTTGTTTCGTTAATAAATACCAACAGACGATAGTATTCAGTTTAGGAGATAATTTTTAAACAGAAGGTGGTGGTACAATATTCACTGACCTCTAAGCAGTGTAAAATCGTGTGATGGTAGCAACATTTCTGCCTCATTGTAATGAACTAGGTAAGTGTTTTTTTTTTTTTTTTTTTTTTACTGTTAGTTTTACCCTCCTCTTTTATTTACAATTTTATTTCCTTTTTCTCCTTTATGTGATTGGTCTCAATTTCTTTTAATGGGTGCTTGGCCAGTTCACGATTATTAGCCTTGGTTTCTTTATTTTATTATTTCTGTTAGTTTTAACTTCCTCTTTTATTTACAATTTTATTTCCTTTTTCTCCTTTATGTGATTGGTCTCAGTATCTTTTAATAGGTGCTTGGCCAGTTTACGATGATTAGTCTTGGTTTCTTTATTTACTAAAGTAATTGGACACAGTCATATATATATATATATATATATATATATATATATATATATATATATATATAGATATACAGTATATATATATATATATATATATATATATATATATATATATATATATATATATATGTGTGTGTGTGTGTGTGTGTGTGTGTGTGTCTTAGCTATCGTAATGTGTTTCAGGATTTTTACAAAACACTGCTGTACGCTCTATGTGTTCAGTTTCCTTCCACTTATTTAGCTCTTTATCACTTGGGGTTTCCATAAATAGATAATATATTACCGGTTTATTTTATTATATACCCAACCTGTGTTCTGATCATCCTTTTCTTACACACCTTTCTTATCATACCTGTACTTACCTGTTATTACTAAGCTTTGTTTATGACCTTACTTTTGTTCACCAGTTTAGTTTACGCATTGCTGTCAGTTTTTTACGCTGATAATCGTCTTTTTTGTTTCCCTCCCTAACGGCAAGGAAAGTTTCTTAGAGCTAGTCAAAACAAAAGTAGATTACACGAACTCCAAAGTTTGATATGAAAATCGAGATTTTTAAAAATCCATTTAACTTCTAGTTGATTTTTATTAGTATTTAACATAAGTAAATTATTATTTTTCTTTCATAAATCGTAAAGTGGAATACAAACTCCACATTTTTACGGTCATTTACACAACGCCTTTGGTCTTGGGCATATCGTAACTTGAAATCACGAAGTGGATACGACTCCCAATTTTTAATGAATATTTTTGAAGTAACTGACAATTCTGGAACGTGTTTAACTTATATATATATATCCTTAGTCCACAGGTCGTTAGTATTATTACTTATTAATTTATCAGTAGATATTTTTTGAGCCAGTTCGTCGTTTGTTTTCTGCATACTTTTTGCCGCATTATATTTTTATTCCATTTTACCAATTATGTATTCGTGCCACAGTACTCTTATTACTGCTGCTTTCTTTACTGGTTAAATTATATTCTAACGTCTTGATTCCTGTAACTTATTGTTTTGGGTTATTCATGTTATTTCCAAACGATTTCATTCAGCTTCGGGAGACTTTCTTGTGGAAGGAATAGCCTACACTAAACCCTCATAAACCCCATCACTGCTACACTGCCCTTTTGTGCTGAAGCAAGTTGTTTGGATATGGCTTAAACAACATGCAGAATACGTCCTCGGGTGGAAGGGCTTAAGTGTTAATTCACTTTTAATAGAGCCTTTGTTGGATGTTCTCCCTTGAGGCAATAAGTATATATCTTCCTTCAATTAACGCTTCTTTTAAATTACTCGTTACTAGTGTCTCATCAGTTATTTTCTCGCCTTAGCTTCCTGTTTGCCGTTATTACCTCCCCCACTACTCTCTCTCTCTCTCTCTCTCATAATCTTATCACTCTTAGTCCGTGTTTTATTATTTCTGCCATGTACTCTTTACCACACTTATTTCTCATTTTCTCGTGTTTGTTATTATCTTCTATGTTGGTAGTGCTTCAGTGACTCATTGATTAACTATATTTTTTTTCTAGACAGTGATACCTCGTTTTGTATTATTTCCATTGACATATACAAGCAATATTCTTGTGTTATTTTTGTTATAGATCTTCTTCTTTTAACTTAACGAATTAATACTCTTCTTTCCCTTTGTTCTTGTAGTGCCTTTCTTAACCCTTTGGTTGTGATGGGTTCTGTAAAGGCGAATATAATCATCCGTCTTGCCTGGAATAAAATACAAACGTCTTCATTCACAGATGCATTGTAAACACCACTCAGTCTCCAGGCATGCATCCTTAGCTCAATGAAATCGTCTGGCGGATGCTGGAATATAGTACTGGAATTGTCACGGCCATGGAAGGGGTAGTGAAGATAGCTGTATTTTTGTTTTTGTTTTTTTCTATCGGATTCACTGGAGAGAGAGATGAAGTACAATTTTTTTACTTATTAGCCAGAACACCATTAATATTTGTCTTTCTCTTTTTCTAATAGGATCTAATTTGATGCTTGCAAAACGTTACACAAAATTTATTAATACCCTTGTGTGTGTGTGTGTGTGTGTGTGTGTGTGTGTGTGTGTTGACTGAGGTGTTTTCATTTCATCACTAGTCATCCCATTTGTTCAGTGTCTTGTTCTCTCGATGTGACAATGATTTATAACCATTCCTTTGCCAGCCAATCACAGTACATTACAAAACGCAAACACACATGTAAAATGTAAAACAGAGACATTAGACAGGTGCTGAATAGACAAGTATAATGCAAATCAGATAGACAGATAGATAGGTACGGAAAACTAAACCCTTTCAAGTCGTGCAAGTTGTTATTTTATTTTGACAAACATCATATTATTCTGTTCATCTTTCAGTAGACTTCCAGGGCTGAAGGGGTTGAAATACAGGGAAACATTTGTAATTTACAGTTATAATGATACTTCTTTTCAGCGATGCAATAGCGCCAGACTTATATTATTAATAACCCCTTTCTTTATATTGCAGGTAATTAAAAACGAGAGATATTCTGAGACAAGATCTACAGCAGCAATATTAAGGCTTCATATAATCATTTAATGCAATTTTCTCGAGTATTTTCTGTACTTATACTTTCAACCTGAAAAATATTTACCTCTCTCTCTCTCTCTCTCTCTCTCTCTCTCTCTCTGTTATATATATATATATATATATATATATATATATATATATATATATATAATATATATATGTGTGTGTGTGTGTGTGTGTGTGTGTGTGTGAGTGTGTGTGTGTGCGCGCGCGCGCTTATTTTGCTCACCATCTCTTCCTGATTATTTTCCTAATTATTCACCTGGTTTTATACCAACCAAATCGTCCTGGCTTTCTGTTTACATCTCTTATGCTTCTACATTTTTCAGTCCCTTCCCCATCTTGTCTACTTACCAGCCTATATACCTACGTGTGTCGCTGCCTCCATACCGATCTTATGTTTTCCACTTTCCATTTACGTTTCATCCCGCCTACCTAATTCTTTACCAACCTGCCTACTGTACCTGCTTATCCATTATCCTACCTACTTACCTGTTTACCTGTCTACCAACATACCTCTCTTGCTTTACCATGCTACATTTCCTTCATCTCCCTCCCTACACATTAGTGTAATTGCTTTCACACCCATCTGACTTTTCTTTTCCTCTCATTGCAACCTACTTACCTTCCTACTTATTTTCCTATGTACTTATACCCGTCCTTTTTTACCTCCCTTTGTTCCCACATACCTAAATACTTATTCACCTACCTACTTACCTACTTAACAATTTTCTTCTTTACTCACCTACCTCCCTGCATGCCTACACACGTAGTAAGTTTTGGTTGTCATTCTGTGTTCAGGACTGTTCTGAATCTCTTTTGAAGTTATTCCTAAATATCACATTAAACCGTAAGAAATAAACATAATAACTAACATTCATTTTCCATGTGCAGTTTATTATCCTTTCAAGTAACGGCTTTGTATTACACTTCAGGGGTACCCGGTGTTGCGCGGACAGAAAACTGATCGTGCATACCGGCATTGTCTGAGAACCTAAGGGGCCACCACCACCACCCCTGTGACAGACAACCCCCGGCGATCCATTTTACTCGCTTTACGTATCATCCTCCTTGAGCTCATTTCACAGCGGATATATTTCCCATGGACCTGTTCATCTCATGGACCTATTTCCCACTCATCACTGACCCAACCTGCCCACCCACCCCCACCCACGCTATCCCACCACACCCATTCAGCCCACCCACCCTTCCCAACCCTGTCCACCCACCGACCCTGCCCACCTACCCACCCATCTACCCACCGATCCTGTCCACCCACTCACCCAATCACGCTGCCATACCCTACCCAACCACCCAGCCCTGTCCGCCCCACTCCACCCCACCTATCCACCCACCCATCCTTCCGACCCCTTGTAATGATAAGGAAGTTGAAAACCCTACGGCAAGTGGCCACCATCTTTCCAACATGCTGAGTTGATGCTGAATTGAGTAGTCTAATTTAGTCCATCAGGGGAGCCATTCTAACAAAAATAACCTAGACTAGTAAATTACCTGTAAAAATATCATCCCAGCTACACTCCTTGGGAAGCTTCTAGATACTTCCCCAGTAATTTCCATGTCGGATAAACACTGACAGATAGACACATAGTTTTATTTGTTCATATATCTGTTTTTTATACCGTAATTTTTTGTGTTTGGCTGCCGCTGTGAATGTCTAATTTATTTATCCACCTGTATCACTGTATATCCATCTACCTGTATCTCTCGGTCGATCAGTCTATCGATTTATCTGTTTGTCTGTATGGATGGATGGATGTCTAGGGTATCAATCTATCTATCTATCTATCTATCAGTTTAACTATCAATCAATCTGTCGATCTGTATGTATATTTTATATATACCTATCTCTTCATCTATCCTTCTATATTTAAATCTATCTGTCTGTCTGTTACCAGCAGCCTAAGGCCATAAATCATAATGGGTGGCCAAGACAGTAGCGCCTGCAACTATACTAAAAATACCGCTGCATCCTCCCACTAATCTCCTTCCTCCCTAACCTGCCCCTCCACTCCATCCTCTTGTTCTCGCTCCTCCCCTCCTCTTCCTTCCATCACCGTCACTGTTATAATTAGCTCAAAGGATAGTTGCACTGAAACGGATGGCTTTTAATTCACTATTTCTACTCACTTCATCTCCTAACTTTTTTCATTCGTCTTTTTAAATGTGTTGTGTTTTTATAGTTTCTGTTGTTGTTGTTGTTTTTTTCGAACGTTTTCCAAATCAAATTCTAGGTCTCAGTTCCATCCATTTTTCCATTGTTGTACTAGCACAGTTGGCGCACGCTGCGTGTGTGTGTGTTTTCTTCAGACGGTTTGGATATAAATGTACGTGTTTTCTTGAATGCATGTATGTATATTTGTATGTAATTATGTATGTATGCTCATTACCCGTCCTTGCTTCACTTGCTTTATTCTGAGTCAGTGTTTGTTTTTGTGTTTTTCTGGTGTTTCTATTTTGCTTTGGATATGAGTATTTGTTTTAATCTTTGCTGAGTGTTCATTTCAGTGCTATACAGGGGCACCCACCATCCAAGTATTCGATGTAGTGCTACTTTCATATGGCTCTACATCGAGTAACAAGCCAAATAATTTCCCATAAATCAGGGAACCATCTACCACTTTGAGTGATAACCATATAACCAAATGAACGCTGGAGGTATTGTGAGCTAAGGCTCTGCAACAGCATCACGCCTGTAAGGGCTTACATCCAAGGGAAGGCTGGGATTTATTACCATATATGCCACTCAGGGGCGAGCGAGACTGGCCACCCTCGCCTTAAACATCGGGACTGATTGGCCTAGCCCCGGGCCTCTACGCTCCCGATGGAGCAAAAGTAGGATTGGGTGATAGGTTGAACAGAGTTTTTGCTCCTTTGGTGTTCAGAATATTAGGTTTATATAGGTTGTTATTATTTGCACTTTTCTTGGTTCCTACTTTGTGTGCGAACTGTTTTTCTTCACACTTCACTCTTGTTCATATCTCTTATCAGTCACTTCATCCATCCATCCATCTACTCATCTGTATTTCTGGACATCTCTATGTCTGCCTGTCTTCTTGTCTTTCATTTTATATCAGATTTATGTGTGTCATTTCCTATTACAATTTTTTAAAACCACGATTCAGCTTTTCCCACCCTGTTTTTAGCTGGCCATTTTCCTCGCTATTCTTCAAGAACAATGTACTATTTTCCTCTTGACTGATGATCCAAAAAGTTTCAGCCCGGGATGACACCTCCCCCCCCCCCTCCACCTGTGCCCATTAATCACCTCACTCACCTTTGTGTCTTTAAAGTTTTCGTCTGAGAAAAATATTTTTGGCGGTGCAATATATCACCTTTTTTAAGAACGATGGTGACTGAATTCTTATTTTGTTGTTGTTGCCGCGTTTTTTTTTTTTCTGCGTTTTTGAGACCTGTGGAAATAAAGGAGTTTGAAAAAACACTTTAGAGCCCCCTCAGTACAGTGATGTTTTTAATTGTATTCCTGCTACTGACGGAAAATTTTCTTTAAAGCAATTTAACCCCCTCAGCCCCATTACATATTTATTATTATTATGTCTACTGGCAGAGGATTTTATTCAACTTAGGAGATATTTCTCGGACTGGATGGGTTAGATGTAGCCGTCATTAACCCAGCCACTGCAAGAAACCTCCCAAAAGTTTAGTAAAATCGTCTGTACTCTTATATGGCAAGGATAAATCAACAAGGCAGTTCACCGGATTCCGGGTGTTTAAAAAAAAAAAAAAAAAAAAAGGCGTCAGAATCGTTTTCCACTGTCCCCTCAGTACGCTGTCTTCCGTACTGCGTTCTTGCAGCCACCACGATTTTATACAGAATGGTTCAGTAGCTGTTTATGTGGAGGTGGTGGTGGAGAAGATATTGGTAGCATGATGATGGTATTAGTATTACTATTACTAGTAGAATTTATTATTGTTATTCGGAATGTATAAGACAGTGATCATGACGAAAGACATAACAGTGATGATAATAGCGATAAATGCTATTATCAGTGATGTTCTTGTTACTAATATCAGTGCAAGTAGTCATATTTTCAACGTTGATACATTAAACTAAGGTGAAAGAAACAAGTCCCAGAGACACTATAGATATAAAGGATTTAAAGTTTCAAAAACAGTCAATTGGTCATAAATCAGCCATCTTGGATTTTTTGAGAGTTTCGAAAAGACGGGCATCAACCTCCTATATTGCCTAACAGCCATGCAAAATATGAGAAAATTCCAACAAATGGTTTTTGAGATACAGCGTGGAACGGACGATCGGACATAACCCAACCTAAAATTCCACATCGTGAGAAACGAAGTGGAATAACAAATGTCCTGTAAGCCATAGTACAGTAGTCCTAGAAGTCATCATCATCGTTAGGATAAATAAACAAGATGAAATTAGCATAAAGGAGACAACGCTATTAGCCTCTTCAGTTCGAGAGGTCTCTCCCACTCCCTTAATGTTATGCGGTTTTATTGAGTTTCAAGAGATCCCTCAACCTGAAAGGTTTAGAATAATTATTAATCCAGCTTATTTATAAATGCCTTGGCTGGAAGGTGTTAGAATCATTATAATTCCCTCGTAACCTCAAATCCTGGAAATAAAAGGGTAAGAGTTGGTGTTCTTCCTGTTTCCCGCTTCTTTCAGTGTCCAGCACCTTCACTGCCATGTATTCTTGTTACCGACACGCAGTTTTATTCAACTTCTGAGTGGTAGCAAGAATAAGGTGCAATATACGGCCCTGGGTTGAAGGGTTAAATTTTCCTTTTAGTCAATACCCAGCTGAGACGTGCAGGTCTTCCCTTCGATGTATAAATTGTGCGCACGTGTTGAAATCATTGTGCTTACTCAGACTAAAATTGTGTTGACTCTCCTTTCCTACTTTACTATTACAGCAAATATTTATGCAACAGAATGTCCTTGTTATGTGTTGCCTTTTTTGGTGTTAACTGTTGCATTATGTCAGCAGTAATGGGAAAAAATATTGCCTGTTGCCATTGATGCCTATACAGCTAGAGTGGCAGTTCTCCTGGTTCACAGTACCAGCTGCGTGGATAAAACTGTGATATTGTGGAGCATATGAAGTAAGTGACAGTTATAAGGGTTTAAATATTGTATTCTTTATCTTTCTGTGTTTTTATTCAAGCAGTGAAGCAACGCCATCTTGTGATCAGAGTGACACGTGATATTACGTCATATGGAGCAGCTGATGTTCTCATCTTCCTTCCTCATCACCCCTCCCTCTTCCTTACATTCTCATCCCCCTCCCTCCCTCCATCCTCCCTCTACCCCTTCCCCCTAAATCCCCTGCCTTCCTTCTTCCTCCTTCAACTCCCCCACATTTCTTTCAGCCCCTTTCTCCCTTCCTCCCACAGTCCCCCAACCCCCCTAACTCTTTCCATCTTCCATTAAACCCTTCTCTCAACTCCCTACTCTCTCCTCCCTCATGACCCATCCCAAACTCCCTCAACTCCCTGCCCCCTCCTCCTTCATACCACATCCTAAACTCCCTTAACTCCCTACCCCCTCCTCCCTCATAAAACATCCCAAACTCCCTCAACTCCCCACCCCCTCCTCCCTCATACCACATCCCAAACTCCCTTAACTCCCTGTCCCCTCCTCCCTCATACCACATCCCTAACTCCCTTAACTCCCTGCCCCCTCCTCCCTCATACCACATCCCTAACTCCCTTAACTCCCTGCCCCCTCCTCCCTCATACCACATCCTAAACTCCCTTAACTCCCTGCCCCCTCCTCCCTCATACCACATCCCTAACTCCCTTAACTCCCTGCCCCCTCCTCCCTCATACCACATCCCTAACTCCCTTAACTCCCTGCCCCCTCCTCCCTCATACCACATCCCTAATTCCCTCAACTCCCAACCCCCTCTTCGCTCATGCCTCATCCCCTCCTCCCGCAACTCCCTACCCCCTCATCCCTCAACCTCCCAACTCCCACCACCCTCTTCCCCTTTCCTCCGTTCCCTCCCCTACTCCTCTCCCTCAGTCCCTCCCGCCCACCAGCCAGCAGGTCATTAAAGGCTTATTACTCCTACATTAATTACCCTCACATTAATTAAAATTCCCTCCACTAACTCGGAATTTAATAACCCCTAAATTTACCACAGCCTCTCACTGCATTTTAAAGCATTGGCAGTTTTTTCCGGACTAATTAGGCTGCCAATTTTGACATTACACAAAAAAGTCTTCCTGAAGCTGAATTTATTCAGTCTGACTTTTTTCCAGCGGCATATCCAAGTTTATATGCTTCACCAATATCCCTCCAACATCCCCTAGTTTCCTCTCTAGGAGGTGTTATATCGGTGATCAGTTCATTCGTGATGAATATATATATATATATATATATATATATATATATATATATATATATATATATATATATATATATATATATATATATTGGCATAAAATGATCCACAGGTATACATGGCGAGTGATGAGAAGGGTGGGTGGTGAACTGAATGAAAGGAAGGCAATGATTGATTATGTGTGTGTGGATGAAAGGATGCGAAGATGTGTAAAGGATGCAAGAGTGTATAGAGGTTGGGGGGGTGGACTTTCTGACCACTACTTGGTGGTGGCCAGAATTAGGATGCAAGTAAGATGGAGGAATAGAAGAAGGGAAAGACGAGAGGAAGGAGTAGTTGCAAGGAGAGTGGAAAGGTTACAAGAGGATGAGAAAAAGGCAGAGTATAAGAGAGAAGTGGAGGAACGATTGGGCAAATATGAATTGGAGCAGATGGGAGACGTGGAAGGTGTGTGTAAGATATTTACAGAAGAAATATGTGCAGCATGTGATGTGGTGTGTGGAAGGAAGAGAAGACGGAGGGGGGTGCAAGGAACAGCGTGGTGGACTGAAGAGGTGAGACAGGCTGTGGCACAAAAGAAGAAAACATACAATGAATGGATGAGAAATAGGGGCGTGGAAGAAGTTGAGAGGCGGAAGAGAGAGTTATATGTGGAAAGAAAGAGAGAGGTGAAAAGATTAGTAAGAGAGAGTAAGAAGAGAGTGGATGAGGAATTTGGAAGGAATTTGAGTGTAAAGTGGAGGGACTGTAAGAAAATGTTCTGGAGAGAAGTGAAAAGAGTAAGACAGGGTGGAAGTGAAGTTAGCAGGGGAGTGAAAGATAAAAATGGTAGATTGCTAGTGGAGAAGGGAGAAAAAGTGACCAGATGGAGAGAACACTTTAAGGAATTGTTGAACGTAGAGGATGGAAGTAATGCGAGTATAAGTGGCTGGGGAATGGCTGGGAGAAGGAGGGAGGTGAGAAGACAGGAAGAAATCAGTAGGATAGAAGTTGTGGAAGCAATGAAGAAAGTTAACTCGGGGAAAGCCCTAGGAATTGATGGAGTGTGTGGTGAAATGCTGAAGCATGGGGGAGAGATAGTAGTAGAATGGATGTGGAAGATGTGCAGCTTGGCCTGGGAGGAAGGTAGAGTCCCGGAGGATTGGAAGTCAGGTATAATTATTCCCTTGTACAAAGGAAAAGGGGAAAAAGAAGTGTGTGGTAATCATAGGGGCATTTGTCTTCTTAGTATAATATGAAAAGTGTATGGTAGGATACTTATAGACAGAGTTAGAGAAAGAACAGAGAAATTAGTTGGAGAAGAACAGGGAGGCTTTAGGAAGGGAAGAGGTTGTGTAGATCAGATATTCATTCTTAGATCTTTAGTGGAAAAGTTTCTAGAGAAGGGAAAGAAGATATATGCGGCTTTCATGGATTTGGAGAAAGCATATGACAGGGTGGATAGACAAGGATTGTGGAAAGTGTTAAGAATATATGGAGTAGATGGGAAGTTGTTGAATGCTGTGAAGAGTATGTACGATGGTGCGAAGGCTGCAGTGCGTGTGGATGGTGAACTAAGTGAATTTTTCTCTTTGAAGGTTGGTTTGAAACAGGGATGTGTCATGTCTCCATGGTTGTTCAATCTGTACATGGATGGGGTAATAAAAGAGGTACAAGGTAGGGTAGTGGATGTTGGAGTGGCCCTGGTGAGAGAGGATAGTGTTTGGAAACTCCCTGTACTGTTGTTTGCAGATGATACTGTGTTGTTGAGTGAAGACGAAGGGGAGCTGCAAGGCTTGGTGGATGAGTTTGAGAGAGTGTGTAAGAAACGGAACCTAAAGGTGAATGTAGGGAAGAGTAAAGTGATGGTCTTTGAGAGAGGTGAAGTTAGTGAATGTACAGCGAGGTTGGATGGTGAGGAATTGGAAAATGTGAGTACGTTTAAGTATTTGGGTAGTGTGATGAGTAAGGATGGAGGTTTGGAGGGTGAAGTGCTTGAAAGGGTACAGCAGGGAAGAAAGGTTGCTGGTTCCTTGAAAGCAGTGATAAGAAACAGGGAAGTGAGCATGGAAGTGAAAAAGTTACTACATGACAGTATTGTGATACCAACTCTAACGTACGGAAGTGAAGCTTGGACATTGTTGGAAGGACACAAGTCAAGAGTGAGAGCAGTGGAAATGAGTTATTTAAGAGGAGCCTGTGGAGTCACATGGAGAGACAGGCTGACAAATGAGGATATAAAGGAACGTTGTGGTGTGGATGTGGATGTGATAGGAAGCGTTATGAGGAACACACTGAGGTGGTTTGGCCATGTGGAGAGGATGGAGGGTGAAAGACTGACGAAGAGAGTGTATGTGAGTGAGGTTGAGGGGGGAAGAGGGAGGGGGAGGCCGAGGATGAGATGGAGGGATGGGGTGGAGAGGTATATGAGAGAGGGGGGTGTGAGTTGGGAGCAGGGCAGTGAAATGGCGGGGGACAGGGCGACTTGGAGGCAATTTGTTTGTGGCCACCCCAAACGGGATTGAGGCGTCTGGCAATAGATAGATAGATAGATATTGGCACATTTCATTTGTTAACAATGTTTCTGATTACGCCCCTAGTCTTTGTCGTCAGACTCTATATATATAAATACTCGTGTATACATACATTTATACATATATATATATATATATATATATATATATATTTTTTTATTTTTTTTTTTTTTTTTTTTTTTTTCAAAGAATATAATGTCTAACCAATGCTACTTTTTTGTTTCTTCACATCAGTCCAAAAGTTTACAAAACATGGAGAACCCTTTCTTTTCCTCCAAGGTCAAGGGATATAATGTGCATCTTTTGATACATTATTTTGGCACTACAAAATATTACATAGTCTCTATCGTGCTTTTCGGAGGATATAATGCATAACTTGTTAGACATAAACTATTTTTCATCAGTCGAAATGTTGATGTTTTCAGTATCTTGTCCTTTTTTTCACCGTCCTTGTCTTGAAAGTTTTTAATATAGTACAGCTTGTTTTCTTCACTCACCAATGCAGTCCTTGGCAAAGTCTTTAAGAACCCTTACCCTCCCCTGCACCATGTGTTGTTTAAAGATTTATATTTCTTTTCCCCTCTGGCTCACACTCACACCCACCACCACTCCACCTCCCACTCCACTAACAGCTTTCCCTGGTACAAAGCCTCAGCTTTATAGTCCTGGATACGTCGCTGGTTTCTAATGGTAAGGGTGTGGGCGGCCTTGCCTGAATGTCAAGGGGAAACAAGGCACAGCATTCCATTCAAGGTTTACACTGTTAGGGCCAGGACACACTTACCCCAGAACATGTGATCAACAAGACGAAACGAAGCACCGGGTTAGAACTACTTTAGTATTCGAGTCTAAACGTTGGACGGACACCTGAACCTCGTTTCCTTTTGACGATCACATGTTCGGAGGCAAGTGTGTCCGGGCCCTTAGAGTTGCATCTTGAACCCTGTGCTTCGTTTCGTCTTGTCGATTCATGTTTCGAGCAAGTCTATCCTCACCCTAAGACTTGGCATTTATGTTAGAAAAATTATAAAGGCGTATTGTAGTGTTTATGTTTTCACCAAGACTATATCTAACTTTTCTTTTCTTGGCTTTAAAAGTCTTTCTAAACCTGAAGAAGAGTTTCCAGGCGCCCTGACTAAAATATGATAGACGTCCCCGTACTGAAGGCCTTATGTTCCCTCCACATGACTTAAAATGCCCGCCACTGATCACCTGTATATATTTCCCCTTTATTGTGCTGTTTATTAGCACCATTGATATGATGAACAATGTGTACTAGAGATTAATTCGATTAACAGCAGCCTGTAAATATTTTTTCGAACTCATAAATATCAGTTATTAATGAATTTAATATTTTACCTCCGTTTCAGGCTTGTGACAAAAAACAAAATTATGAATATTCGATTTTTTGTTTTTTAATTCTCTGTTCCCTGCTGTGATAAGTTCGCTCCCTCTTGCCTATTTTCATATTCTCTCTCTCTCTCTCTCTCTCTCTCTCTCTCTCTCTCTCTCTCTCTCTCTCTCTCTCTCTCTCTCTCTCTCTCTCTCTCTCTCTCTCAACCGGCCCTGTGTTGCAGATCCCGCTTCAAGGAGAAACCGTCCGTGTTCCAATCCCGGAAGATACAGGTGTCCCATGCCAAGGAGGAGGCAGGTGTGTGGCATCCAAGCCTGCTGCCACAGAGAGAATTGGATTCTACTGTACAGCGGCGGTCAATAATTCATTTACAAAATCTTATGCCTTCAGTCCGAGGACGTAGTTTTATAAATTGTTCTGGCTACCTACATAAGACTCATGGATGCCGGGAGAGGTGTTTGGAAGTAGAGGAATTAGGTAATTAATAAGGTACGTCCTCTTCAGTGAGTAATATCAGCTGGACGTTGTAACAGTTGTCCGGTTAACACGTCTGGCGCTGATTAGGCAAACTTCTCGGTAAAATGGCTTTCTAAAGTATATTTTCAGTGCTAGTGAACAGTTGTATTTATAATAGAAGAGCTCCCGGGAAATAATCAGTACGTTATAGCTAACCTCTCCGCTTGGATAATCGGTCCTAAGCTGAATAAAATCGTCAGGACAGCAAGAGTAATATAAGACTGACGTCCTCGGGCTGTCGAGATTATATCAGACGTTGCTAGACTAATAAAAGAAAATTAGTTCGGTTAGAGTCTCACCGGATTACTTCGATTGCCCCTGGCGTGTGAAAAGATTACTGACCGCCACTGTACATAAAGAGTTTGATCCATTCATTATAGAGGATTAGATTCCCTTACATGGATGTATAGACCATATCAAATTGAGAGTTTGAGATCCCGTTAAGTAGAGACTTCGATTCTGCTACTCGCTTTAGGACCTAAATTAACTAAGACATTGAACTTTTTGCACAAAGAAGTTGATTCTTTTATGTAGAGTTGAAGCCTGATACATAGAGGGTTAGATTTTATTCTGTGAAGGGTTGTATACCGGAACATTTTCATCGATAATGGTACACACAAATGGCCATATCCCCCTACACAGAAGGCTAGAGACGGTTACCTAGAGAATTAGAATCTACAGATTAGATAAACAGACACTTTTTAAGTAGCAAGATTCCGAAAAAAAAATCCCATTAGATATGAATTTTATCCCCTTCGTAAGAACACTGAGTTTTATGTGTCTTAGGCTAATCGATGATAGTAGATCATTTAGCCATAATGATAAACCGGACCATGTTATATAAAGCATGAGATCCCCTTAGACAGAGGATTAGATATTGCTACATCTAGGTAAAGTTCCTGGCATTTCAAGCTGCTAGGTGAAGGCATGAATGCACGTATACTTTATAAGCTTTGATCCTGTTATATAGAGAGCTGGATCTTGTAATGGAGTTAGATCATAGAAATTTACGTAGACGATAGACAACAATTTTCGGAAATCGATAAGGCCACTTACAGTACGACCCATACTGCTATGAGAGCACTGTTTATCGAGAATTGTATTGCCAATGTGTACACTATACATGTATGGGTACATTATACATATACAGGTGATACATATTTACTTGGGTGGGGTCAGGTGTATCCTGTGTATATATCGCCATCTTGCATTCCTATAAATCTTTTCAGTTCTAAGTCATTCTCTTCCCAACCGTAACTCCTTCAGTCTAACGACGTACCTTTCATTTTGTCTTGTGTCTACACGATTTTAGTCTCCTTAGTATAGACTGAAGGAGGTGAAGGTGTTAGACACAGCTTTAACTAACACCTTCAATACGAGAGATCAGTCCTAAGCTGAATAAACCCGTCTAGTGATACCAAGAACATAATGAAAAATACGTGTGGTGCTGAAGGTCTTTATCCTCCTTAATCTCGTTAAACTGGTACACTTAATCCTCCTTTATCTCGCTAAACTGGCTTTGTACTTAAAAATCCAAATGAACAGACTGCAGCCTCTCCAGTGTATTACTAAACACTGCTTCCATGGCGCAGTTTACATTTTGGTCTTTCTACCTTCAAGCGATTATGTTTAGCTTGGGGAAAGAAATTAAGTTGTGAAAGAGTTATTCCTAATCCTGTCACTACAAATAATTTCTACAATTTGCAAAAATCGTCTACAGGTAGCAAGATAAACCAAGAGAATTCGCCACGCAATTTTGGGAGATAATAGTGACTTCGGGACAGATTCCAACAGTAACTGTATATATGAACATTTATTCATTTGTGTTTATATATTTTTGTATTTATTTTACTCATTCCTGCAATACCGGCCAGTACTGGAACTTTTTCAAGACTGCTGTTCCACAGTTAGACGCTACATTTTAACTTTTTTTGTTTTTTAATTACTGTTAAAAAGTTTGTCAAAACTTTTGTGTCTACCATTTTTATTCCAAGCTTTTTTTTTTTTTTTACTTCAGATTGTCATACTTTTACGTCAGATTTTCATAATTTTTACTCTGTTTTTTATGTATTATTTACTTACGTCACATGGCCATATTTTTAATTAAGTTTTTTTCGAAATGTATATATTCTTACACTAGATTTATACATGTTTTAACCTCATTTGTATTTTTATTCCATGTTTTTTTCATGTTTTCCTCCAGATTTTATTTTTTCATGGATATATATATATATACATATATATATATATATATATATATATATATATATATATATATATATATATATATATATATATATACATATTCACTCAGATTTATATTTATTTAGATTTCTTTGTTTTGTGTGGGTTTGTATGATTTTTTTTTTTTCTGCTCAATCCAATGACGTATACTGTATTTATATCAGTTTTGTTGTGTCCAGAAGACTTTATTCACCGACTGTATCCAGCTGTTGTAATGAAGGAAGATACTTAGGGATATATCTATTCCATCCAGTTCATAAGCCCTAAAATGGCCTGAATTTGTTTTAAGGTGGGAAAATACGTCATCGGATGCAGGGGATTGTTTTTGCAGTCTAATTAAGGTTTTCATCAATTATTTTAGATCTGGTATACATAGCTTTTCTCCTTTTTTCCTTTATTTTTGCTTCCAGCCTTGAACCTTCTGCCCCTCTGCAAGTAGTAGCTTTTCACCTCTCCTTTCTTCGTTGTTCTTACTTCATGACTCTGTTTTCCATCATTCCTTCTTCTTAACTATTTGCACCATTTTTTTTTCTTTCTTTTCAGCTTTATTCTGTTTTTGTACGTACCTGTATTTTTTCCCTCATTCTCTTCCTTACCTTATTTCATTTATTATTAATGTTTGTCTTTACTTAGATTTACGCCATCCTTTTTATATTCCTTATTCTCCTCTTTCTTTCATAATTAGTTACTTGTTATTTTTCGTCCCTGCTATATTCTGTTCATTATTTTGTACTGCATGAATTGATACTTCAAACATATATTTTTTTTATCTATTTATGTTTTTCCTTATTTCTTTCTGGATTTTTATGCCATCTGTTTTTCTCTTTCAATTTTCATCATGCCTTTCCCTGAATTTTTTACTCCATCAGTTTATATATATATATATATATATATATATATATATATATATATATATATATATATATATATATATATATATATATATATATATATAATGCAGTATTCCGTCTATTTTATCATTTTTCTCTAACGTAATGTTTTTACTGCATTATATACCCATTTTTTCATTAATATTTTTTGTATCGTTATACTGTATCTGTATTCCCTGCTGTGATAAGCAGGATGTGTTCATTTCATCCAATTTGCTGTTTCAGGGGTTTCTTTTTCTCGACTTTTACTCCATCTTCTTAGTTTTTCTTTTTTTTCACTCCATTCCTTTTATTCTTTTTCCATTACTCTACATATTTATAGTTACACATCTTTCTCTATTCCCATTTGTATGCCATATATATATATATGAGCATTTCTTATTTCTCTTATATTTTTTGCTTTTTTTCTTTCCTATTTTTTCGTGATTCCATCGTTTTTCTCTTCTTTTCGTTTATTATTTTTTTTAACGGTGCTATTCCACGTTTTCCTTTCTTTTTTCCTTTGCTCTTATTTTTTTTACCCCATCTGTTTATATTTTTCGTCTTTCCTTTTACCTCACTTTTTTCGCTGTACGGTTATGTGACTCCGACAGCTGGGGTGAAACTCAATAACAGCGTACACACGGGGGAGTCACACACACCAGCGCACACGACAAAGGTTCATGTGCACACAGCTGTAGCCCCTAACCCTAGATACATGTGTACCTGGGAGTCAAAGGTTTATGTATGAAGGAGGACTTGGGTAATGAATTAATTAAACAGTATGTGGTTGTAACATAAAGGACTTCTATATTTTGGAAGAGTTTAGGGTATTTTATTGATCATGCTAATATTTTAAAAGTTTAATCAATTTCTGGAATTAGGGGATTTATTCATCACCAAAAAATTTCCAGTAAATATCTGGAACTAAAACACTAAAAGTTGTTCTCAGACGCAGTCATTGGGAGTAGTTTTTCTCACACACACACACACACACACACACACACACACACACACACACACACACACACACACACACACACACACACACACACACAGAGCCTTGCCTACACACACGTCTGTACAGGCAAAAGGCAGCTACGGCCCGCCAAGTCACCCCACACCGCCAAGCCACCACCACCACACACGCTGCACCACACAACCTATGGAGGTATACCGCCGCCACCTTGCCGCGGACGAAAATGGAAATCTGCGAACTTTCCATAGCCTGAGGTTTGAAAAGCGTTACGTCACAGCTACACTGCTTCAGGGTTAGGTAAGATGCATTTAGTAGGGTGTCTGTGGCTTATCACTTCTTGCACTGGAGATTGGTGGACGTAGCACTAAATCCTCGGGTTTCTAATGTGTGAAGAGATAGTCCCCCCAAACCCAGACTATGACAGGTAATTTTACCTTGACGAAGTGCAACCGTGAGTTAACCTTCTTGTGTCAGATACTTCTTGTCAGGTCAGTTATGTCCTCCCGTTATGGAAAGTCTGCAGAGAGGTGGCAGCAGTATCCCTCTATACACGATAGTCCATATTCTCTTTGGTTATGGAGACTAACTGTCGCTTCTTCCTTACCAGCATATTTCTGCATATAACACGCCAGTTTTCTCTCCGATGCAATTTATTTATAAAAAATCGGCGCTAGAAATATACAATTAACAAACGAGAGAATATTAGGTATGACAGACAAACTATATCACTAAGGAAAAGGAGCTTGAAATGCCTATTAGCGGAAGAGGACACCACCCACCACCGTGTGGTATTATAGTTGGCTTAATTGATTTCACAGCACCTTAGTGATGTACTGCGTCTGATACCCCGCCATAGCCACTCTGCTTTACTGGCGCTACAGTTATGTCAAGATCATCAAAATGAAATAATATACAATAAAATATTGAAGGCGAAATATGCACCGTAAATGGCTTAGGAAGCAGTGCCAGAAAGTGTCACATACCAACGAGAATACGGCTGCCAAACATCCAACCCTCACTGCATTGACAACAGCCATGTGAATGGTAGATTAAAACATTTTACCAATTATCTGTTTATTGACAAATTTTGTTTCCTCTTTCACTAAATGGCGATTTAATGTCCATAAGTTACCATCAAAGGGCGCGTTGTACTATAAAGAGATATAATATTAGCTATGTTATAAGCGATGTCAGCTATGGTGCACTAATTGCATTCGTGAATAGTGGTGTATGTACAGTATATATATATATATATATATATATATATATATATATATATAGATATATATATATATATATATATAAATATATATGAATGCAGTTTTGTGTTTGTATTTTTTAATATAACAGATAATTGGTATCTTCACATATGAGACTTGCAGAATTACAAATGAATTAATCTATCATTCGACAGCAATTTATTAGGTTTTATATATATTTTGTCACCCAGTCAAGTGCCCGGATGTTTAGTAACGCACGTACGCATCGACACACTAAAGGGAGGGAGAACAACAACACATTTATCATCGCATGGTAATGAAGAGGCCATGGTGAGTCTCGTGAGTGTCTGTGTTAAGGCAGCCTGTGTATGTACTGTTGCGGCCGTCTTGCACACTCCTAACATGGGCTGCCACCTCTACCATACACGCTAATGGTGGGTGGTGAGACCCTTTCATTTCCTTGCCGTACTTATGGTGGGCAACATCTGTGAAAATCCCCCCACTCACACTTCCCCCACCTTCAACCTCTCTCCAGCTGCCACTCACCTGCAGTTGGCCACCATGTCTATTTATCCTTAGTCCCTTTGCAGATGGCGACGGCTGGCACTGACTTCCACACAGAGGTTTACTAGTATGCAGAATATAGTTTTTTACAGTAGTGTTTTTTTTTTACCGTGTCCATGCATTTGGCTAAGTATATGTATTTTTTACCTTTTTCATTCTAATATGCTTCATATATAACTGCATTATAATTTTCAGTTTGTCTCTTTCCAGTCTTCAAGGAATATTTTTAATGTTTGAACCACGGCTGATACTTTCTATATTATGAGGCACCAGGCTACGGTGGCTGTAGATTTTCATACGTCGAGAATTTCCTCGACCACCATCTTGCCTGTACTCACACTTTTCGAGATGCGCAAGAATCAGCGTCACATGAGCATTTTCAGTGATCAGTTCACCAACTGTTGCATTCCATGATACCTTTTCGCGTACTTATAAGGATAGTTTTTGTGGAAGAAAATGTTCACCTAGTCCCCCTCCTCCTCCTTTTGCAGGCTCATAGTCCACAAGAATAGATATTACACATGTGGGTGAAATGCATCTGACAATAAACAAAATGAGAGATATGGCGTATGTGCGACCCGACTGATGTGCTCCCACTCCTCCCTCTTTGCAGGGCCAGATTCCGCGAGAACCGTTCCATCTTCAACACCCCCAACCCTCGCCTGATGAACGCCTCCCTGTTCAAAGACAGTAAGTTGCTGAGCCCCGCCCGTGGGGATCGCAGGGGATCGCGAGCCAGTGTCCGCGCCCCTTCACGAGCTCCCTCCGTAACCTCCGTCAACGCCGCCACACGCAGTCCCAATGGCTCTCTGGCCAAAGGTTAGATTTTCGACGTCGGGCTTCCGGTCAGTCTCACTTTTCCCTCACGACAAACACCCCTTTCCCACCCTCATCTCACCCTCTCTCACCCCTCTCCCCTCCCTCGGCCTTGGCCACCCTTCGTCGGAGCTTATGCCTCTCGTCCCCGCCTGTAATGCCAGGGAGAGCATTTAGGATTCCCTTGTGCCACCCTGTCTAAAGCTTCAGGCTCGTGACCTTCTTTGACCCCTGGAATACTAGAGAGAAGATGCTGATTGCAGAACTGTTCTCTTCATGACCGTTCAGTAGACACACAGACGGTCATGACTCTGATTCCTGAATAATGCACGGTATAGAAATATTATGCTAATCTCAATGCACATGAAAAGTCACAAGGAGATTTCTGTTGTTCTTTTTGCCCCTGTCAAAAGATCTGTGCTCATATCTACAGAGGAGTCACTAAGATATCGTTCCACATTGCCCCAATGTCTAATTCAAGGAGTCACAGAATGGTCGTGCTGTAGCACCTGGCCTATAGAAAGGCCACGGAAGGATCGCTGTCTTTCATGATCACGTTCTCAAGTCTATAGCTCCAAGAACCACAGAGTCAGTCACCTATCTGCGACCCGTGATCATACAGTTGAACACCACTTATCCGTATATCATGCATCCCAAACGTCGTTAATGTGAGCACTTGTTAGAAATCAACTTGCAGTATGTAGATTTATTTAATGCAGATACAGGATTTTTATAAACAGATACTGTTTATTTCCCTTGGTACAGTAACTGTGTATAATGATTCATTAATTTTTACTGCTTGAATGCCTGTGGTTTCAGCTAATACTGTCAAATACACTTTCATAAGTATTTTTTCAGTTTGGCGGGGAAGGTAAAACTATGTGGTAACCAAAAAATACTGCAAAGTACATATTCTTTGTTTCTGTCGAGAGAAAATTATATACAGTGCATGTGGCAGAGTGCTAATTTCTTAATATCCATGTTATTGTTGATAAAAATAGGTCATATTCAATAATCCAGAAAAACTACTTATCCAGGAAGACCAGCTTCCCATGCATCCAAATAATCATCAATAAAATGTAGTTGTAATGACTGCAGAAGGTTACCTACCCTTTATGCGTCCCCGGTGAATAGATGAATAAACTTTTTTCCCCAAGAATGTAGATGAGTATCAGGGGTCGCTGCTCCCCCTGGACTACTAGAAGAGCGGACTGAGAGGCACTTTGCTCGGAAGGGGGTCGAGGCGGGCTTCATTAAAGCATCGCGTGCCTCTTACCTCTGGCGTTTGATTCTCTCTGCATTTTCAGCCTTGTTTAGACGAAGGCGCTGTGCTATTGAACTATCAAAGACTCCTGAAAAGTCCCATCAAGTGAATGATTTTACTTTTTGGCTTGCATGTCTTAATACAGCCACAGTAACTATTTCTAACTCTATCTTTAAACTCCCCTCCCCTCTCTTGGAATGTTGTCTATCTTTTATATTTACTAGATAAACCAGAGAAAACTTAATATTCAACTAGACCAAGACAAATAATAACTCATGTAACGAAACAAAATATCAGTCACTGTTTTAATCCATGGTGTCTGTTTCTCTACTTCACCCTTCTCTACAGCCACAGTTCATCCCCTCAGATACCTCTTAATAGTATTTTCTCTCCCTCTCTCTCCATTTTTTTTTCCTTTTGCGCTGCCTGCCAATTGCCCCTCCCTCCTCCCATTTCTCTCTCCTTCCTCCCTTCCTCTCATCCTTTCCCCTTAATCCCAAGCGCCGTCAACAGAAACATCAACAACATAATGTACAGTAAACAAGTACACCAGTCTCCTGTCGGCGACTGGCAATGACATTGCAGATCTTTAAGACGACAGTGGCGCCATCTTGTGTGTGTATATATATAAATATTGGGGGAGGTAAAGAAGGGGAGGGGAGGGGGAGACCAACATAGCAATCCCCCCTCTCCTCCCCACTCCCTTCCAGATCTATCTTTTCTCTCCACCCCTCCCCCTCCCCCCCCTCTCCAATCTGTTTCCTGACTTCACACTTTTCCTCCCCAAAGTCAACCTCCTTCTTCCCCCACCCCAAACAAGTTGCACTATAATACCTTTCGGCCTCCCCTCCACTCCCGCAAACCACCCCACTAAACCCCCAACTGTCTTTACACCCGCCCCTTCCCCTCACACACTCACTTTGCCCTCCCCCCCCCCCAACTAAAAGCAACTAACTAGCAACTTGTTTGGGTGTAAGATCGAGGACTGGAGGTGCTATCACCCTGGGTGAGTTTGAATTACCTGCAGTATTGAAGGGCCGCCCCAGCTCTGTACGTCACTAGACATTTTTTTAACGTTTTAGTCACCCCAGAAAATCTAGATGTAGGGAAAGTTTTGAGCTACTTGCCAGTGGAATTCTAGATGAGTTTTGTATGAAAAAAAAAAATAGATCAGTAGTTTTCATGTAGCATTTTTGTGCAATACCTATTTTTTCAACTATACGGATTCAAGTTAGTATCTTCTCAAGTAACTATCCCACTCTAGTTCCCGTAATGATACCAGAGGTTTTACAGTTGCGTGAGAGATCCTTGTTGCCGGAAATAAGACAGTTTTTTCACCTATGCTGTCCATTCAGTCCAAAGTCCATTCACTCAAGCTTATATCCCATTTTAGTGTCGGTGAAGATTTTTAAAGTATTTCTTGACTGAAACTTTAGCCCCTATTTTTCATCAGTAGGCAGTCCATTCCCTAACCGTCCATGTAGTGTAAATCCAGTTCACTTAGTACCAACTTGCCTAGTGACCTACAGAGTTGATTTTGCGAGACGGCTCTTCCATTGTCTCAGTCTCCCTCTCGCATGATCTCCCTCTCTCTCCCTCGTCCTAGGGTAAGTAGAAAGGGGATTTTACGTGTAGTTTTTGCATGCCAACGAAGAAAAACCACCTGAAAAACTACCCACTGTGTGTTGAAGACCCCATTTGTGTAGTTGTGAAGTTGCTTTGTCCACTTGTTTGGCCACCCATCAAAATGTCTTTCCCTTTCCCTAGTGTGTTAATTTGTCTCCCTTCTTCCATATTCTCCAGTAAACATATACACCCGTGAGCTACAGTATAGTTCTTCCTCCCACTCCTAGCTGAACGGACATAGCCAGGGTTTCACAACGAACAACAATTTGCTGGTGGTGGTTCGAAGGTTTTCTCGACTGCACGAGGAACAGTGTCATGGCGAGGTGATCGTCGTGCAGACCAGCAGAGCTTCCAGCTACTAAATACAAAACAACAGATCATCGTTCGGTGTGAAATCCTGGTTACAGCTTCCTTTCAGCCAAGGACAATGGTAGAGGATGAATAGAATCTGTCTCACGTCTATCCCAACCATCCCTAATACAGCTGTAGCCACCTCTCTGTAGCCACTCCTTAGCAACCCAGCAAGAGACCTATGGAAGCAAGCACACAGACTCATATTCTTGTCTGCTTAGGAGGCCCTCTGGCACCTCTTTCTTACTGATTTATTATGCATACTACATCTTACTGTTACCTTGTATGCTATTCATGCCATTTTTGTCTGGACGGACATATATTGCATATATAACATACAAGAGAATTTTTTTTTAACGTGCTATATGTAGAAATAAACTGGTAAATTGAAGGAACTAGAAGGCCTGCCAAGCCAGAGAGCATACGATGCACAGACACCCACAGATAGACAGACACCACATGTGAAGCCTGCTGGGGACACCGCGGGGCTATGCAGCACCACCACGGCGCACACCATGACGCACCCACAGTAATCAGTGCTAATATATGTACCTTACCTTTACTTTGCAGCTCTTGTCACCTGGGGCACAAAACAGAGCCAGGTGATGAGCAAAAGTTAATCACAAACCTGTACTACCGCTTTCTGCAGCTACCTTCTCGAGTTCACTGTCGATGGCAAACTTGTGAACAAAGTAAAAACTTTTTAGATTCTGAGATCCATGGTCAGTATCAAAAGAAACAGTGATACGGTGATACTCTTAATTTATCCTTGTAATTTTGTTACTTGAGTAGGTTTGGTATATTGCTCATGTCTCGAGAGATATTATAAATCTCCTGGACCCGAATGATAATGATGATGATGATGATGAAGTAGAACGTTTAAATCTACCTGACTTTCTTGTATGCTCCAGTGTTTTAGTAAATTCTACTCAACAGTAAGAGTTGTACTTCTATATATATCTCCGAGGGATGCGATCTCAGAACCTCATGAATCAGTTGTTCCAACATCAGTGGTGCACAGTTCTTATATAATATGGATGTTTGATGCTAATTCTAGAGGTCTGAAGTTCGCCTCCTACCGAGATAAAGTAGACAAAGAGTTATTATTCATTTCTGGGTGTGCTGAACGTATAGACACAAAGCTTACATCACGCAGAATGAATTAATATTTAGGTCAGTGCTCCAGAAGGTCTGACTGCAAATAGCGGTTGCATAGTATATTAGAAAAATCATAGCTACACTGTTACATGTTCTTGCTGTACTAAGTAAACTTATTTGTAAAAATCTTCATATATATATATATATATATATATATATATATATATATATATATATATATATATATATATATATATATATATATATATATATATATATATATATATATATATATATATATATATATATATATATATATATATATATATATATATATATATATATATATTTATTTATTTATTTATTTATTTATTTTATTGTACATTGCATCTGTTACAATTGTACCTTTCTTTTCAGCAGCATTAGTAGTGATGGTTTGGTCCAGATTTTTAAAAACTTGGACGTAGAAAACATAGTGCCGATTTTTGCGTAGAGAATAGTGTAGGAATTGCTTAAGTTTCGCTTCATGAACACTTTGTTCAGGCACACACAGCGTACACCCCCGACACTGTACAGCGAATATGTTACGTGGACAGACATAAAAACAAGAAATACAAAACGAAACAAGAAATTTGTTAGTCCATTTTACCATATTGGTTGTACAAAAAAAAAAAAAAAAAAAAAAAAAGTTCGTCAATTTCGCATAAAATACAAAGAAATCTCTATTATTTATGTACTGCTTGGCATCTCTAAACTGGATGGTGAAATCTAAGGAGTCAACGATACTCTAAGGCTGATAACACTAGATTTTTTTAGAAAGTTTTAGAAAGCTTGTTAAGTTTAGGTAAGACATTGAACTGAAGGATGAGGTAGAAAATGAAGTTATAAAGATGTGATGAGAAGAGAAAGAAATAGAGAAGACAGGAAGAGGAGAAGGGGGAGGCGAGGAGGGTGAGGATCATGGAGGTAGGATGGTAGTAACAGGAGACTTGGTGTCGAAGGTAAAGTGGAGAAAAATCGGAGAGAGAGAGGGGGGGGGGAGGGAAGGGAGAGGGGAAAGGGAAAGTAGAGTAAAAATACAAGGGGAGGGATGATAGCAAGGAGAGAAAAAGAGGGGAAGGGTAAAGAGGAAAGGTTTGGAAAAAAGTGGGGGAGGTAGAATAAGAGGATGGAGAGGGGAATAGAAAGGAGCAGAAGGGAATGGGCAAGAAGGAAAGGGAAAGGGAAATAGACAGAGAGAGGGAGGAAAAAAGGAATGGTGAAAAATGACTCCGGGATGAAGTGGGAAGGAGAGAAGTGTGAGGGGATAGCGAAGAAGAGAGGATGTGCAAGTGGGAAAGCAAATGAAAATTATGAGGGTTTGAGAAAGAAGAGAGAAGAGAAGGAGGTAGTAGGAGAGGATAATAGTAAGGGATAGAAAATTGAAAGTAAGGAGAGGAAATAAGAAAAGAAGAAAAGAAACAGGGAGACAAAGGAATAAGAGAGGAAAATGGGGAGGAAAGGAAGGGATGAGGAATAAGGAAGAGAAGAAGCAAAAAAAGGAGGGGAAGGAATGGAGAGAGGGAATAGGGAGAAGTAGGAGAGGTGCAAGAAGAGGAAGCAGTATGAAGGAGAGACAGACTAAGGTAAACAACACCTAAACACCCTCCCCACTACCCTCCGAGATCTAATCCAATCTGGCTCCCGAAAGTTATAATTACATGTTACAGGAGGCCACTATTGTTTCTGGCGGCCTCTACTTACACATTATTCTTACACAACTTCCGACAAACACCATCAGATTACTCATAACCTACTTATAAACATCACCAATCAATTTTATTACTATTTACTTATCAACAACGTCGAATTACCTACAACTGACCCACACAGCTACTTGTATCTGTTTACAAGTAGTTTCAGATATAACCTATTTATTAACAACAAACTCTTAAAAAACTGGAGAGTGAAGGCGATATATTGGTTTGGGGAAAGTAATAGAGTGCAAGGCGACTGGAATTCAGATACAATAATTCCCCTTATACAAGGGGAAAGAGGATTCCATGGCAATTATATATATATATATATATATATATATATATATATATATATATATATATATATATATATATGTAAAATGTGTGTGTGTATGCTTGTGTGTGTGTGTGTGTGTGTGTGTGTTCCCATATCTC
This sequence comes from Coenobita brevimanus, assembly GCF_032717465.1. Lineage (NCBI taxonomy): Eukaryota > Metazoa > Arthropoda > Malacostraca > Decapoda > Coenobitidae > Coenobita > Coenobita brevimanus. The sequence goes on along the minus strand of NC_136974.1, from coordinate 15,626,073 downwards.
GGCAGCAGGTTTACTTTTAGACAAATCTAGTTGAAAAATACAGCAACTTCTGCATTTATGATCTTCTTCCAAATAATTTCAACTTTGCTGGCGGCAGGCTTCTGCTCCTACTTTAATATTATTATACTTCTACCCAAAGGCATTAGTAGAACGCGTAGAGAAGGTTATATTTCTTGTATTCACTACGTGTTCTACTAATGTCTTTGGGTAGAAGTATAGTAGCATTAAACCGGGAGTAGAAGTGCGCCGTCAGGAAGTTGAAAGTATTTGGAAGATCATAAATGCAGAAGTTGCTGTATTTTCCAACCATATATATATATATATATATATATATATATATATATATATATATATATATATATATATATATATATATATATATATATATATATATATATATGGAGAGTGAAAGACTGACGAAGAGAGTGTATGTGAGTGACGTGGAGGGGGGAAGAGGGAGGGGGAGGCCGAGGATGAGATAGAGGGATGGGGTGGAGAGGTATATGAGAGAGGGGTGTGTGAGTTGGGAGCGGGGCAGTGAAATGGCGGGGGACACGACGACGTAGAAGCGATTTGTTTGTGGCCACCCCGAACGGGATTGAGGCGTCTGGCAATAGACAGATAGATAGATATAGATAGATATAGATAGATAGATAGATAGATTTATATGTTTATAGATAGCTAAATAGATATCATCCTAGTGGGACGGATAATTGTATAAACGTAGGATGGCTACAGAGTGAGTGAGGTAGAGAACCGAGGGAATGGTAATACTGGAACAATGGCGTGCTGGGAAGGGGAGGGGTAGTATAGACCAGATCCTGTCTGAGATGTACTGTATACCAGAAACTTGTTTAGAAAAGGGAAAAAGTTGAATGCTATCTTCATGGATCTGAAGAAAACATACGATTGAGCTGGCAGACAAATAACGTGAAAGGGGCAGGGAATATTATGGGGAAGGTGGGACATTCTGACTGCTGCTGAAAGTAGGTGTGGGGATGCAAGGGCAGCAGAGCCTGTGAAAGAAGTGACCAAGTTTCTTTATTTGGATGTCAGATTCAGACATGGATGTCTCATTTCTCCGTGGTTTTGTATATATATATATATATATATATATATATATATATATATATATAGAGAGAGAGAGAGAGAGAGAGAGAGAGAGAACAATGAAATCACGGAGTACTATAGGTAGTAGACTAAAAAGTCCGGAAACGGCGAACATAATCACCTTTAAATACAAATGTTTTGTGATGAGCAGGGCGTTAAATTTGGAAGATGAAGCTTTAGAAAGTGTATGGCAGGGAAGAAGGAATGTGACTCACCTAAGGTCACTGACATGGAACAAGGAGATAAGAATGGAAGTAAAGTAGTCGTTGTATGATATTGCAGTCCCCACACTAATGTGACGAAGGGAAACAATGACGTTGTTGGAATGACGCAAGTCAAGAGTGTGTTGAGTTAATGACTTATCTGAGAGGTGCGTCTAGAGTAACGTGGAGAGACAAACACAGGAGGAAGTTCTGAAGGATTGTGGTGTTGTGAATGAGGTGGAGAGTGTTAGGAGGAATACCCGTAGATGGTTTGGCCATATGGGCTAAATGGAGGGTGAAACATTGACTAGGAGAGTGTGAGAGAGGTGGAGAGGGAGGGAGAGAGAGAGAGAGAGAGAGAGACTGGGGGGGGGGGATGAGGTGGAGGGAAGGGATGGAGAAGTACACGAGTGAGAGCGATATTGGGTAAGGGATGGGTTGCTTCATCTCGGAGGACAGGGCGCTTTGGAAGCGATGTTTCCGTGATTATAGTTCGATGAACAGCACCACACGCACCAGCCAACCTTCTCCATTCGTACTTACGAGTAGAGTCAGATTACTTACTACCTACTTACGAGAACAATCAGATCCACCAGCCAGCCATTTGAGAACATTTAATACTTTACTTACAGACATACTTACAGCCTACTTACGAACATCACACCCACCAACTTACCAGCCTACCTATACCTGACAAACAGATCTACTTATTCCCAAGTTACGAACAGCATCAAATCCACCTGCCAGTTAACTTGTACGTTACTTACAGACCTACTTACCCCCTGCTAACAAACAGCATCATAACTGTCTCCTACGAATGCCTACAGAGAAAACATACCTACTAACCATTCTACTTACAGGTACTGACATACTAACCTTCTGTTAATTACATACTTAATACCTTGCTACCTTCTGCACGAGGACGTTCTTTATTTTTTGTTCATGTCATCTACAGACGATTTTATTTTGCACAGGAGAAACTTTGTGCTGAAGGGGTTAGATCAAGGCCTCGTTAACCCCCTCAGCTGAATGAAATCGTCTGAAGTGAGCAAGAGCGAAATAGAGACATCCTCGGTGTGAAAGGTTTAAAATACACACTCATGTCTACTTACCTCTCAACAGGAAACACTGAAATTTCCACTTACTAGTTACCATGAAATAGAAGAATACCTACACACCCTCCTACCAACAGCCTACCTACGTTAAATTGTACATTGTACTTACACCGTTAATGCATATAAACCTATCTACTTACCACCTGCCAACGTAGTCTCTTGCTTACCCACCCACCTACCTACTTACCTACGTAAAGTGTACTTTCACTTAGACCTACCTACTTACCAACCTAAAGTGTACTTACCCCTAAACCTACCTACTTACCTACGTAAAATATGCTTACACCTAAACTGTATACTAACCTAACTACTTACCACCTTATAACGTCCAGTACTTTGCTTCCCCCCCCTACCTACATCCTTACCTATCTACCTTCGTACCTACCTGTGTACTCGTGTAGCTACCTTTCGCTGCCTGCCTACTTACGGCCTACTTACCAGCTTCATTCACTTTGCTTTAGTCCTGCCTGTCTACATACCTACTTACATATACTTCACTGATATGAGCCTGTCTACCTGCATACTTGAGCACCTACGCAGTTACATGCTTACTGACCTACCTACTTACCTGCCTACCTGACCTTCCTACTTACCTACCTACATACCTGATTACCGTCCTACCTACCTACCCAAAATGGAAGATTCGTAAGAGACACCAAACTTAACTCTCTTCACCCTACCAGAATCTTCCTTTAGTTTTCCTGCCATTTTTCTCCGCCTCTCCACCTCATCTCTCCTTCACTTCCTCGTCCACTCCCTCCCCTGCTCCCTCCCCCCCCAAAAAAAAAAAAAACATGCAATAGCTAACCAGAAAAATGTCTAAAAATATGAGTCTTCTAATAAAACAGAAAACGCAGTTCATAAAATCAGATTGACCCTTATATTCTCCCTGATAAAAAGTGTTTTCTAAATTATTACCATTATTATTTTCATCACTTATTAACCCCTTTTGCTTATGGACGAATTCAGTCTTCAACTCATGCTGTCTCCAGATATTTCATAGATCGTAGAGGAAACTTTTCAGACTGAAGGGGTTAACTTTCACTGACCCCTTAAGTACAAGGGGAATCTCCCAGGTTCATTTCGTCTAAGGGTGCCATCAACAAGATATTAAAATTTTAAAAAAGAAATCTTGTTGAAGGGGTTGGAAATTATAATTTTAGTATATAAAATGTTAAACATTTAATAAGGGAGAATTTTACAGACGCTACTTCCACCATTCTTCTGGTTTATGCTCCATGTACCATATAGAGTCCTAAGTCCTTTGTGAGAGCATGGTAGAACACAGTGTTGTCGTGCAGAGCTCCCGTGTAAATTAGAGTACAAAAAGAACATAGTTTTTTAGTGACAGAGTCCTGGGTGTGTACCTTAGCATCTTTAGCCTGAAATTTGTTCAGACTATGGTAGCTCTGAATATGTCTTAGTTCCACTATAACTTATCCTACTGTATGTACAACCTTGATATTCTACACCTTCTGCATTCTATCATAAACCTACTAATTCTCATTCATTATTCACTGCTAAGCACACAGCTATTGAAATTATATGAAATAAATTATAAAATAATAGCACTGAATCACTAATGTAATCTTGAACATAGGACAAAAAACTTTTAATAACAGTAACTTTAGCAAGAGTGTAATATGTGCCACATTAGTGTAGTTATACATAATAGATATTAACAAAAGTAGTTTTTTTTTTTTACATTAGGCCAGTTGTAATTTGTGGTATGCATTATAAATCTGTATAACATTTTAAGTAGATAGTGCAAGCTACTGTCAACAGCTGCATGAATAATTTCGTGTTCTAAAATATTTCAGTTAGGATTTTAGTGATTTTAGAGAACATAGTCTGATTAGATTTTTAAAATTATTAATGGTTTTGAGTTCATGGAATTACAGCATGTAGTATTTTATATAGATGATGTTTTCATACAGACATCAAAATCCTAAAAGCAAATGTAAAGTAGTATGCAAACTCCTGAAGTTCCATAATAAAACCAACACAAAAAATTATGGTTATCGGATGATAAGAGAGTCCACAGTACGCATTATGAGTCAGACATTTACGATGATGGGGAAAAAAAAAAAAAGTTTTCTTAATCTGGGAAGAATTTCACCATACTCTCCATGCCACCTGCTTTTGCTTATTCCAGTAATTTAAACATCTGACAGTGATGTGTGCAGTAGAAATCGTATGAACAGTATTATTTTTCAGTGGTTTTCTTGATATCATTGCTCGTATCTACAAACTGTTGTAACATTAGACTGCTAATTAATTCAAGTTCAGTCAGGCTTCAAGGGGCACAATCTAGATGACAAACAGGCATGGTTTGTCACACGCTTGCCCAGCACCAAGTGATATTGTATGCCGTTGTAACTATCTTGCCACTAACACTTACATACACCATTCACAGCTGAACAGGTCATACATCAGTGTTTTCAGAGGTACAGTGCACGGATATTTCCATACGGAAGTACTAAATACTGTAAATGTACAGTTGTCGGTAAAGAAATTTACTTGAAACAAAAATGGGCTTGGGAAGCTTCCTAACACTTTCTACTTTTTTTATATGCGTACAGCATATTGATATTTTCTTGTAGACTACTTAATTACGCAAATCGTATCGCTTAAGGAGATACAAGTAAGGTACAAGAGAACATGTGAGTGTAATGTGTAAAATAAGACTCAGAGGATATGGTGGTAGTGATCTTGCTAATGCCACAAGAAGAGGACTCTTAGATAAAAGACGATGTAGGAAGTTGGTGAGCTGGACATAAGACTCTGAAACACTGTCAGTATTGTTCCTTGTCTGTGCATTCTGCGTCTGACTTTAAATTAAGTATTATATGATTCGTTCATGTTTGGTTGTCAAATTCATTGATGCTGGCTAATTAATAATAATAATGATAATAATAATAATAATAATAATAATAAAATAATAATAAAATAATAATAATAATAATAATAATAATACTTATAATAATAATAATAATAATAATAATAATAATAATAATAATAATAAAATAATAATAATAAAATAATAATAATAATAATAATACTTATAATAATAATAATAATAATAATAATAATAATGATAATGACAGAAAAGCATTCGGGAGTCGAATGCTAATCGCCCGCCAGAAAATGCTGTTGGCCAAGTCCAAGATTTCGGCCATATCTTGATATCCGGAAGGTTTCATGTTGATAGCTCACGCCGTTCATGAGATATAACGGGAACACACACACACACACACACACACACACACACACACACACACACACACACACACACACAGAGGCGGTCAAAAACATTATCGCTCCGTCTTGTAAATGCGGGCGATAATAAGGAGTGAACATTAGTCTGTCTCTGGCACTGGACTAACAAAAGCATAAATAAATAGACAGATAAATAGATATAGATATATATATCAGCCTACTGATGCCTACTCACTCAGCCAGTGCAGTGTTTTTGCAGTCTCCTCCCATTAAACTCTTTTCAAATGGGCGTGGTGAAATATTCCTCTAAGCACTGCCCATTTTCCTACCCAACCGATGGGGTGGGTTGGTACCCGTGACGCCTTATCTCCCGGCTTCTGCCACTCTGTGATCAGCCAGTGGCAGGCGCCCTGTAGTTCCACCAGGTTCTGCTAGCAGGTTCAGAGGGGTGGAGGGAGGGCACAACAGCGTTTATAGTACAGACAACTGTTGAATGGTTGGTTGAATGATTGAATTACTGATTCTTGACTAGTAAATAAATAAGTAAAATGGTGTGTGAATGATCCTGGACTAAAAAACAAGAATATAAAACACTGGTTAAAATGACTGGTTGTAGTCCCACCAAAACTATATGGTTGAGTGAGTGGTTCCAACATCCCCTCCACTCAAAAAAAAAAAAAAAAAAAAAAAAAAAAAAAATTGGGTGACTAATTCTAGCCTTCCCCTTAAGATTATATAGATAGATAGATAGGTAGGTAGGTAGGTAGGTAGATAGACTGATAGATAGATGAAAAGATAGGTTGGCTGATTCTAGCTTAGTAACTAATACACGAAAGTTGATGGATGAATCGGGTGAATGATGATGCCCTAATTAGTTCCTCGTGTTCTCTTTGTTATTTCATTCCGGGAAACTCCTGACGATTTAATGTCAGTTGAGAGCCGTGTAGGAGCCTGAGAGTGCTAATACTGTCAGGATGGGGACAGCTGCTCCAGTACTTATTGTACCAAATGCCGGAGGAGATTATTAACTGGGAGTGAGTCGTAGGAGTTTGAGTGTTTATATAAAGTGAGGGATATGTTGACCCATTTCCACCTAATATATTACCGTACTAAATGATAATATGAACGGCTTAGTAGCCATATTAATCAATATTTAGCCTAATAAAGTTAATCCAAGAGTGAGTCAATGATTTTGGCCCCCAAAAAAAAACTAAGTGCTGACTGATTCACTTATTATAACCAGTAATTATAATGGGTGTTCACGGTTGTCTACTTAGCTTCCTCAGTCCACACGTAGTAGTTATTTTATTCTTGTTTCTTTCTGTGGATTTCATTAAGCTTAGTAAAGACTTTTCTAACCTGAAGGGTTATATATAGCCGTCGCTGGTCCATTCAGTATAAGAGATGTTTTAAGAGATGTTGCTAAGCTGAATAAAATCTGATGATGGCCTGACTGAAGACGAAAAAGGCGGACGTCGTCAAACAGATGGGGCTAAAACTTAGATCGCCCTAGAGAACGTGTCCCAAGTTTTGGCTGTCATTTGTGAAACATCTGTGGTTATTAGCTTTAGTGAAGCTGTATCATCACATCACTGAGTGTAGTCAGTAACGATGCAGAAATGTCAGATCTGTTATGGTTCCACAAAGGATGGGTATAAGCCCATAGTAGTTATATGCCTTAATGACCCAGGTGCGTTCGATTGGCATAAACCTGTTTTAACAATAACAAACTACATCTTCACCGCATGCTTCAGAAATTATTGGTCATTGCTAGATAATCTAACGTCTTGAGTATCCTGCGGATATTCAGCTGTACAATTCCTCATCACCACTGCCACGCCTGTGGTTATTTTTAAGGTTTGTGTGGGGCCTGTGTGTTATAATTAATAGGGGATGGCAGGGATTGTATTCTGTACCCATCAACGTGGGGACAACGGACAATTATTAACACTCAGGTTAATCTCATAGGAATGAAACTGTCTCACGGTGCCCACAAAAGAATATGAAGGATCAGTGGCGGTAATATTAACACTCAGACTCCGTTACTCGCTCATCTAAATAATGTCATCTGACGTGAGCTGAGGAAAGAGAGAAATTAAGCTGTCAGTCTGAGAAAACGTAATTCGTTAGTATCCCCTTGAGGCAAAAGAAAATGTAATTAGTTACAGTACACTGAAGGGCGTACCTATTGTGATCGTCAGGAAAATATGGGACAGCAGCAGATTTACTGTCGGATGCAGTGGTAGAGGTATGTATGTATGTATATACTGTATGTATCTTAAATTATCTCATCAATGACTCACCCAGTTTGGATAAAACTAATACATACATTTGTGCTGGAGTGGTAGGAAGATGCTGCTCATTGCTGGAAGATCAAAATGCAAGGTACAAAAAACAGGGTGTACAGTATCACGTGAATGACTTGTTGGATTTGTATTAAAACCGGAACATTGTGTGTGAGGATAGGATGAAGTAACTCGATTTGGTGGAGATCGGTCTTAAGTCATGGTCATGGGTCAAGGTCAAAGTTCTAGCGCGGCGTCGCAGTGCCGTCTGAACACCACTAGTTTTGATTTTGCTTATGATTTCTCCAACTCTCTATGCGATTTTATTTCGCTCTGAGCAGAGTTTTCGATCTGGTGAGATCAAAGGTAGTTTTCATTAACTCCTTGACGACTAGGAGGCATTGAAAATCGTCGGGAGATATCAGGAACAAAGTACAAGCCAAAGAAGTCCACTGACAGTCACACCGAACCCAGCCTTATCCACCACCCCAACACGTCCCAAAAGATGTCCTTTGTCTTGGACACAACCTCCAGGCACACCCCACATGCACACCACACACACGCTCGTAACACTCTACAGTTGCAACTTGCCAGCTTCAACTTCAAAACGGTAAAGTGATTCAGTCAGTGATTAACCTAGTTAGAAACAAACTGAATTGGGTTGTCCCTATGGGTGCGGCCAAAAAAAAAAAAAAAAAAAAAAATCAAGGAGATAACATGGGAGACTCTTAATCGAGCCTTACCGGTACCATGGAAAAAACAGGACCGTCTATATCTGTATCATCTCATGTGATGCAGCACCAAACCTCCCCAGAGGGAGAGTGATAGCCTGAAGTAACCTCTTCCCATGTTGGAGAAGTACAAACCGAAAAGATGTATATGTAATAAAAGCAGTATATGTGAAAACTGAGGTGGAGTAATGGCTGTCTTTGTGAGTGCGGCAGGATATATCTGCCGAATTATCATCGGTAGCAACCGCTAGGATTCGGGTATATGTGAGTGTATGAAAGGACATACTACTGCCATCTGCGTACCCATATTAAAGCAAACAAAAATAAGGAACCATACTGCGTTCACAGCAACCAATTCGATGAACTATGTAACACCGAAGTTTAGTCCACACTGAGGAACCAGAGAATGTGTTGCTTGAGTCGTATTTTCTTTGGCTTAGGAGGCTTCCATCACCTCTTCCTGAACAAAGCACATTGTACCTTGACGGACATTTGTATGGAAAACTTGGTTTCAAAAACACAACTTTTTCTTTTTTGCACCTCTATCCAGCAATACATAATGAGTTTATAATTAGACGTTCTTGCATATAAAAAGTTTTTTTTATTTTCGTAATAGTACACAAGAGACTTGCTTCGGAGGCCCCAAGGAGGCGGAGCATGCAGCTCAAGTATAAAAAAAAAAAAATCATTGTAATCCCTGCTGAAGCTGCTGTTTCAGTGACTCCCCGTCGTGAGATGATTTTTACAGTAAAGCCCTAGTTTAGAAACGAATTGCAGTTCCCACATACTGCTTTCCATACACCTACAATATCGGTATTTACCAGTAACGTATGTGATATACGACTTTTGTAGTGAAGAGTTCATACTATTACTTTTTTCCATCATTATCATAATATTTCCATACCCAGTTTCGTATGTCTATGAAAATTAGACATGAGCTGTGAAGAAAAGTGTGTTGTTATCTTTCTAAGAGCCGCCCTGAAAATGTGTAACTTTCAACTCAAAACATCCTACACCCGGCTATTTGACTGCCAGTTTTTTGTATTAACACCCCCAAATATTCCTCGATTATTATTATAGTAGTACCTCCGTGCCAGTTTTCGCTTGTATAAGAAAGTGAGATTACGAGATGATGGGGCAAAATGGGCCATCTGGAAAAATTGCTATTTTCAACTCAAAATATGGTATAATTCGGCATTCAGCTACTATTGACTGGCTTTGTTTATTTAATATCGCTTTGCTTTTAGAGTTTTGAACACGAGAGAAAATTTGTCTTTCGAATACCCATTTGTTTATTATCTGTACTTAATAGATCTTGAACCTTCAGGGTAAAAAAAAAAAAAAAAAAAAAAAAAATTTCAAGTCCCATATTAGCTGCATAGATAAGTATGTACTCTCATTCTGGCAACATTAAATTCTGAGTAAAGTGACATTTATATCAACCAAATCGTAGTATAAGGTGAAGTAGTAACATTTTGCATTATAGGTGTGGTTATGTGCACCGAAACGCATGCCGGTTAATGTTTTCTCAAATTTTTCATTCATATATATATATATATATATATATATATATATATATATATATATATATATATATATATATATAACATGACAATTTCGTGTCATATACAGATATAAACTGATAAGGAAGAGGTGCAAGGGATCCTCCTACACCAACGACAATACAGATTCCGGATACCCGAAGAAGCCTATCATCAGTTCACACTTCTAACTCAAACTTTGATTTGGAGGAAAATAAAGATGCATGGGAATTTTCCGTCATCTCCATACCTTGTCCATCCTTCAAAAATATTTTTTCTCTAGTAACTAGAATTCGCATTTGGGAAAAGAAATTCATGGGTAGCTTTACTTTCTCCTTGTCTTTACCGTCAAACAAATCACTGTTATAACGGGGCTGATGTAGAGGGAGATAATCATCACCTGGTTAATCAGTCCAGTGCTTTGTGATGTGGGTTTTGAGTGTGTTCTCATTACATATTATGCAGTCACTCTTCACTGCCACCACATGATTCTGTTCAACTTCGCAGGGATTATTAAAACTGACAGGGTTGGATATAATTATCATTAATTCTTCCTTGTACAAAAAAGAAAGTAGTCTGGAATCAGTAAGAACTAAAAAAGAACGATGGCATCGAACAGGTTTACAAAAATCATGTGAGCGGTTTTGTTCTCAAATGCACCTGTGAAGAAACAGCATTTCTAAGTCATCCGTCGCTTGTGAGAAAATAACAAAAGTTGTCTGCAACAAAGTAAGCATTCAGATTTGGCACAGTCACCTAATTGCTATGAATAAGTCATATTTATGGCAGCCATGCTTAGCAATGGCGGGCGTGTTTGTCAGCTATAGTGACGCCAAACCATAGTACGGAAAGTGGTTTATTGAAACCAAATCCACGGCAAAGTGTGGCATCCGTAATTATGCGGGCCGTAGACAAACACATATCACGTTAATTCATCAGTTTCATCAAAAAATGCAGGTTTGACTTACACCTTGATTCCACAAAACACTTGGTGTTTCTCAAAGTTGTCAGGATCAAGTATCAAGTTTTATTATGGTGATTTTCCGTCATACGTAGCTATACTCGTAAAACTTTTTCTTACGTAATGGAATTACTCGTAGTTTCAGTAAATCACTCTTCGCACTACTATGGCTTCTCTGTAGCGTCATTGCAACTGACAGACATACTGACTGCAGATGAGCATGACTGACATTATATGGCACACTATCTTACAAATGACTTTTATGTAACTATGTGAAATTATAAAACTTTTTATTTACAGTCTCCCTCACAGAAGACAGGAGATTAAAAAATGTACGTCTTTTCCCAACATTTCTTCTTTTTTTTTTTTTTTTTTTTTGCAAATGAAATCAGACATACAACTCATGTGTACAATACACCCTGTATTATTAGTTTTTAAAAATGTATTTTACGTGAATGCCATGATTCTCCATCAGTTATTATTATTATTATTATTATTATTATTATTATTATCAAACGCATTAGATCATATTATGCAAGCCACATCATTTCGCGACCCAGATTTTATATTACTGAAGTACTAATGGTCAGGCTTGTGTGAGCAAAAAATACAGGTGAACTACACACCTGGCCTTCATCAGGACTTTACATAATACGTCTGAATGTCTTGCCATAAACATATTTGTGATTGTTGGTGTGATGGTGTTATTGTGATAGTTGTGATGTTGCTGTTTATGTCGCCGTTGTGCATAATGTACATGTGTTGGTGTAAATATCGTACAGTGTGCCCTTGATTTCTGTGGTCGTGTGTTTGTTGTAGATGTTGGTGTAGTTCTGTATAAAGTTAGACGGTGCTGATGTCAGTAATGTTCTTTTTGTGCCAAAATAACTGCCACTATTTTTGTGACTGTGGTTATTTTCGTTGTAGTTGCTGGTGGTGGTGTGTCTGTAGTTAGCTGGTTTTGTTGTCATCAGTCATCCCTTTGTGCCACCTGTAACATCTGTTGTATATGTGGCTGTGATGGTTTTCGTTGCAGATTGTACATTTCTTAATGTTATATCCCTCACTTGTTTCGGTAAGGTGTATTTCATTTTGTTGCTGTCTCCGGACGATTTTTGTCAACAAACAAGAGATATTTGTAATAATAAGTGTTAGATATAACCTTCTTTTGCACTTCCCTGCTAAAGGTCCTGTCTATCTTAAATCGTCCGGTGGTGGTCTGACTTAAGGGAAAAACATCATCTTACTGAAGGGGATAAATACTGTAGCCCTTCACTAGGTGTTTTTAGTAATGTTACGTGTTATTTGATTCACCCCATTGTGTTGTCCAGCTTTTGTTGATGGACCAGATTTTTTTTTTTTTTTTTTATGGGAATTTTGATGGTGGTTATTCTCGTTATTTTTTGGTGATTTTTAATACATATTATAGCGTCTGGATGTGGCACTGTTTAGCACCTATAATTTTACTTTATAAGAGGCACTTTCCAACATCATAAACACTCAATTTTTTTATTTTTATTATTTTCCATACATTTTCTGACATTATATAATTGATGCTTGCATACTTATCAGTCTCATAAGTATTTATCATGAAAAATTGTCATTTTGGCAGTTGTGCGAGATTATATATATATATATATATATATATATATATATATATATATATATATATATATATATATATATATATATGGTGACTTCATAGTTTTTAAGCATATGCATTATAGTTTTTTTTTTTTTTGTACCTTCTTTTTTGTTTGTATACGGATTCTGTACTACTTGTTTTTGAGTTGTTGTTTTTTAGCCGCAACATTTACTGTATTTAGCACTGTTTAGTTAGTTATTTAAGTATGTCTGTAATACTGTGTGCAGTGATGGTATAATGTACTGTTGGTGTTTTTGCTTCAGTATTGGTGTTGGTGTTGTTATACTGGTGTTTTCATTTTTGGTCTTGTTCATGTGGTGGTTTTGTGAGCAATGTTGTCAGTAATGTGGCATCCTTTTGGTAAATGTGTAGTGTTCCATAGTATTTTCGGTGTTCTTAATGTTTTTAACGTAATATGATGATTATTATGGATAGTAGAGGATTAGGCACAATTAATATGTAATTAATGTTCATGAAGGTAAAACCTCATTTATTCAGGCATTAACTAAAAATTTTAATAAGATTACAAGAAATAGCTGTTTATTTAGGTACTCGATATTTTCCGTCATTTATAAATACTGACAGCCTACTCTCTCTTCAGGTCAAGCGAGGATACGCATCATAACTTATAACTAATGTGAAGGACTGATGTTTTTTTATGCTAACTTGCCTTTTAACCCATTCAATCCGAGGACGTCTTTATTCACATGCATAAAACCTACGGGCGATTATATTCACCTGAGAAGAGACTTCGAATTTGAGTTTCATTTAATCTAAATAATTCCTCCATTACTGTGACGCTCTCAATACTGAATGAAAACGTATGAAAACAACGAGAATAAAAATTTATTAAACGTCAGCGGATTGATTGGGTCAGTTAGGGAACAGGATGTGTAAGGGAAAGTCCTGAGATGTAAAGAAGGGTTAGATTGAATGTGACAAAGTAAGAGTGAGGATTAGGTCAGGTAACGTTAAATGCCTTAGTGTGTTGTAATTATATAGTTTGGGTATCATTTTCCAGTGTTAGTGCATAACAGAAATATGTGGAGTTCAGTGGGAAAAAAAAAAAAATAGGACGGTTACATGATCCATTATTAAACGCAATTACAGGTGAAAGTAAAATGGGATGTGGATTTTTTAATATTTAACTTTGCATTCAAATTCGAAATATGGGATAATATCCAGGTTTCAGTAATGAACTAGATCTACGTTACATGAACGTAAATTTTACCAAGTTAGACTGGCTTCATGTTAGGTATAGTTTGTAAACAATCATTCTTTCTTTTTTTATGGCTTCATATTTTGAGCATTCTAAGATACGAAAGCATACAAAATAGAATTAACCTCAAAATCGCAAATCCACAAAATCAGAATCAATTTTTTATGTACAACTAATGCAAAAACAAATTAGCTGATCCCAAAATTTATAACATCGGAATATGTTCTAAGGTACGTAAATCACAGTGAGCTCCATTATATACCATACACACCTCTGTGTTGCAGATATTTAAAAATAAAAAAAAAAAGGATACAAAATCTCTGAAAGATCTACATTAGAGGTACTCAGAGCTAAGCTATTTGTATTCCAAGGCAGAACCATAGTAAATACTGAATGCAAAGTAGATTCAGATTTCATCTTACAGGAAGGACGAGATATGTCATAAATTCTAAATGACAAAATATTTTCACAGGGAAACTAGTCATCGAATTATGTACGATTAACCCCTTGACTATGATGACACTTGTCATACTGAACTCTTGCTGCCACTGGACGATTACTGTATGTTCAGCTGATAAGAGACTTTCAAACTGGAGGGGTTATAATTATGTTGCCCTCAGTAATCTCTCCTTTATGACAGAGCTTATGCTGAAGAATATCGTCTGGTAGTTGCAAGGATTTAGTTAACAAGTCACTATACTGAAGGGGCTAAAGCTTAAGGTTCAAAATAGGTTGTACTGTATATTAGAATGATAATGGCAAAACTGGTTATACAGTTTAGGTGCTCCACAGTTTAGAACGATTCTGCAATTAGTGGACATAAAATACAAAAGTAAACAATTTTCGCAATAAAATGCAAGGGAATGTGAAACACGTACAGTTTCGGCCAGTATTAATGCTCCACTTTCTCGGTGAACCAATTTGAGACTCTTATATTTTGAAAAGTTTGCTGGGCTCCAAACATCCTACGACTGGGACTGGAAGGTCACTGTTCACTGTTTCGTTTGTTTATGTAAGAAAGTGAAGCATTATGTCTGCAGCTGTATTACAATAATATACATACAGTGATAGGTCCACTGGCTACATTAGAAGTGTAGAGCAAACCTGATGGCTTATTGTAAGGTAATGGGAATCTTGTACAATAACTATAAACATGCTATAACCGAAGTGATTACATAGTGAACTGAGAGCAAGTCTGATACACAAAATATGTCTTTTAAGAACTTTTTGGCTTTATTTAGGTTAGGCAATGTCAGCTAGCTCAGAAATACAAATAGTTGAAAAACTAGCTTACACTGATTGTAAGTTAGAATAGGTAGTCCAGAAAATCACTGTCAGGACTTTTTTCACTGAAGTACAGGTAACTTCGAATAGTTTCAGAATACAAGGAAGTGCAAATACTAGAGGAAGAAGAAGACTTAGAGCTTTCCCTATCGACTGCACAAGGGTAATTATGGCACACAATTAATTTTTCCTAATTCCCAGTCTTCCTTTAGAATATGATCCCTATTAGTTCAAGTTCCTAATTCTAGTGCTTGGCCAATATTAGCTTGCACAACTGTAGCAGAGTAGACAGCTTGTGAGGTCGACATGCTAGAATTAAGGTGCACATATGCTTAGTTTTTTCTAAATACAAAGAAAATGCTAACCGGATGACAAAATAGAAACTGAAAAAGTAGTGATAAGTAGTGACTTTTTTTTTCTGAGGTACAGAAATAATGTCATATAGTTCTTAACCCATTCAGTTTGGGGACCCCCTTTTTCCTTTTGGTTTTCTATCCTGACGATTTTATTCAGCTTATGGTAGAATTCTCGAACTGAAAGGGTTGGATATCGGCATAACAGACCCCTTCAGTAGGCCGCTTCTAAGCTGAATGAAATCGACTGGTAGAAACAAGACTGTGCAAAACAGAAAAATCGCCTGTAATCAAAGTGTTTAACACATATATACAAGACAGTGAAGAAAATCATATAATATGCGGTATAAACGACATTGTTTTGCATTAACTATAAAGGTATAAATACGTTACAAAAGGAAAAATCTAGAACTCCATTTAAATGGTATTATTGTAATTTAGTTTGAAAAGAATTTTTTATCTTAGGACTTAGAAGTTCAGGTCGTCTTATTTCATTATTACAAATAATCTATAAACTCTTATCCTGTAACTTTTATATTCCATAATCTAATAATTTTTGTAATTCGGAAATTCTAGAAACCTTGTCTTGCAGAACTTAAGTAACTCAGGTAAGCCTCGAGTACCTTACCGTAGGCATCTGTTACTAGCCTTTATACTACAAGATTTGCAATTCAGTTACAGTAAAAAGATGGCTCTAAAATAGGTCTCTGGTCAGTGTAGCCCAGATAAAGCTTTGGAACTTTAGTAATTCAGCTAGTGTCGAATGTCTTATCCTAAAAGTCTGCAGTCAGATTAGTTTACTTTAGAATATATGCCACAAACATTAGAAGCTAACAATCTAAGAATCATATATCTTAGACATTTTAGTAGAAATTTTAGCACTCAGGTAGTCTAAAATTTCTCATTCGTAAACTTTTTTGTTATCTGAGGTTGTATATCCTTAAAATTTTTGCATCTAGATAGTATATCCCTGTATCAGAGGACTTGTGTAATTCAGGTATAGTCGATGTTACAGATAGGAGGCGTGGGAGCACTATGTCTGCCGTCTCGGCAACTGGGTCCGCTTCGGCTGCTTCTCCTGCCACACAGCAGACCCAGCAGCAGACCCCAGCTTCCGCCAAGTCCACTGACACTCCCAGCAAAGACAAGAATGAGACTACCGTGGCTATTGAGACGGTGGACTAAAGGACAGGAATACTCAAGGAAGTACCGAAAGAGTGGATGGAGAACATTGCATGCCAAGAGGATATGGTTCAACAGAAGTGAAATGGTTTTAGGTAGAAAGAATAGGTAGGAAGAAGACTTTTTTCAGAACTGAAATCACCAATAGAGTACTGAAATACCATGAAGCGACTGAAGGCAGCTAGGTAGACCTAGCTCGGTCAAGAGGTGACTCTAGTAATCTGAAACCATTGTAGATGGAAAGGAAATAGCTGATTAGGGACAGGACCACCATAGGTCGAATAGTTGATTTGATAGGAATGACACTGAAAGTTATAGTATGTACTTTGTTGGTTAGAAACATTGTAGAATCCGTCAATTCCACAAGGGAGTAATTGATAACGTTCATGAATATTATCCACAATTTATGGCTTTGATGAGACTAATTAAAATCCGGAGAAATGATACAAGCCGTGAGGAACGTAGCTGATTAGTTTCAGTGGGTTGTAACTTCATTAATATTAGAGGAAACTTAGGTGTATCTAGTTCCCTTACTCTACATTATCCAAGCAAAGTATAAAATCGACATTTGATGCTGAATAATAACCTAGCTGTCTGGGGATTTCAGCATGATCAGGTATATGGGGAAAAAAGTGTACAAGTCCTTTGACTATCTATGATAGTTGTTCGCAAGTGTTAAAAATTGGTTTAGATAATCCTGAAGCTTGATACTTGCAATTACAAAGCAACGATTAACTGAGACAGCGAAGGTTAATTGAAACCAACAGATGTTTAAATTAGTTGCAAAAACCCTCCTCCAACATGTGTAGGTTGAAGCAATATATATATATATATATATATATATATATATATATATATATATATATATATATATATATATATATATATATATATATATATATATATATATATATGGCAGAGCTTTCGGGTTTTAGCTGTTTTAAAAGCTAAAAAAAATAAAGAAGTGTTTTCTGGGGACCACGAAAGTTTACTGTTAACAATAGATGTCTGTTTTCGTCTGTCCTTTACGATAGCTCAGCCACAAATAGATTCTCATGTGTACTCGGATCTGTAGAGTAACTGTACCCTAACCCCACGTACCCATTCTTGTAATAATTAAGAGACGGAAACTTTAGCGGTATACATAGAAACTTATGATAAAGTAAGCAGGCTAGAATCTTTGGAGGGAAATGATCGAACAAGCAGGACATCTTAAAAACGGGTTGCAGAGCTTATAATTTCAGGTTACGTAAATGTCATCTATTTCTCATCTCTGTTCTATCCCAACAACTCTTGGCCTTCGACCTGCAGTCATTATGGTTTTCAGAAGAGTCATAGTAGTTTAGAATTTATAACCCAGTCCTAATATAACATTGCCTCAGAAGGGAAACTGGGGGAACTAAAAATACATAGTTCTGTTGCGGGCCCAAGGCAATCAGTACCCAAGTTATTATTTCTGATCATCTCGTAATGTTTGAAATTATAGTTTCATTAATCAAATACAAATGCGTTTTAAGTTTCAATAATTACGTAATCATATTAGGACAATCATGGATATCATTACCGGGTACTTTTTACTGACACGAAAGACTGACCATGAAGTTATGAACAATATATTAAATTTAAAGTTCACTCGGTTAATTTTGTCCACCAAAATTACAGAAACTGACTCTACTGACATTAAGATTTTTTTCAAAAGCTTGCAATGGTGCACTGAGTGATTTAAAATAAAATTTTAGAGTAAACATAAAAATGAGCAACCTACAAAATTCATTGAAGGTTTTGTATCATCTGTAAGATAATATGAAAGACTGTTTTTCCTGCATATTTAGTCATGATATTGACCAATGGAAGCAGTACAGCTTGAAGTCCAATTATATCCCGTTCAATCACGTTACTATAACACAGTATTACACTTTCCCTTCAGCCATCAACTTCTATGCAGACTTTGTGACTTCTATTTTTCTCACAGTCGGTGTTGATGTGTACAGTCAGATTCTGTGTGCCGTAGAATTGACTAGGTGGACAACCAAATCGAAGTGTTAGATTAGATTCAACAGATATTCTCGGATATAATATTGTAATTTGGGAGATGGAGTCAGTCTCATAAATGTTTCTTTTTCGTCTCTTATAGCTAGTAGGAATCGGTTCCTCCTGCTTCATGTGGATTCAGATTGTATTAATGATATATGATAGATTAGAGAGAGCATAGAGTATTATGTGGTATCCACACAAAATTATAGCCCTAAATTCCAATCCCTGTGGAGCCTACTCAATCCTTTGTAATGATTCCACACGTAGTATAGTAGGCTGGTGTTGATATCCAAGTTTGGTGTGAATACCGAGAATTTTTACTACATAAATACAATTCTTAGATATAGATATACATAATAGCTATTCCTAATGTGAATTTCTCCTGATGTTACAAGAGATGAAGTAGTCAGAAAGTTAGACTAGGCAAACGTACATTGCAACAAGATAAAATGGAGGAATTATTGAATTTAAAAAAAAAAAAAAACTTATTTTTTTCCCCTACAACAAGCCATGGAGTCATTTTACATTAATTTCACTTAACATCCAACTTCTTGCACTATAAATACGGGACTTTTGCTGGCAGACATGTGTATATTCATGTATTGAAAATTGGTACATGTTTTCCCCATGTATGCATTTTCCTCACAAAATTTCAGCCAGTTGAGAGAAACATTTATGAATACCTAATAAAGTATATATTTGTTCAGTCTTAAGTCATCTACATCACAGTTTCTCCTCCAGCAATAAGGATAATGGATAATAATTATTCGCTGAAATAAAGCACCACGTATGGACCAACACTTGCAATTTTAAAACATGTACAACGAAGAATTGGGCCCCTACATTCATAAATAGAACAGATTTGCATATATAATGGTTTATATTTATTTTTCTGTTTACAGTTGCAGCAGAAGACAAAAACAAGTCTGTTAAAGCGAGAGACAATACCACCTTGCGTTGTTAAACGTGGGAAGCATGAATCACAAATACTTGATAATAAAAAGAGTTGCCACAACGAGTTATACGGCAAAATTGGTGTCCTTGCTATTTCATCTTTTTGCATATTATGATTCTTAAAAACGTAGAACTTAATATGGAATGCCCTATATCATTTTTTACACCATGAACACGTATTAATTTTAGAGATATTTAAATTTATTGAACGTATTAGGAATGCTGCATCTCGCAAAATTCTCACAAAGGTTTTTAAATCTTAAATAACTAATATATATATATATATATATATATATATATATATATATATATATATATATATATATATATACGGGCTAACGCCTAAGCTGCCAATTTGGTAATGTACAACAAGGTTCGAGTTATACGCTGTGTTCCTGATAATGAGTAAGCTAATTTCATAAAGAGTATGTATATTCCAGTCTCGGCATAATTTCGATCGGTAGAAGGTAGTCATATTATCTCCGGAACGTAATGACTGGTTATTAAAAATCTTAACTGTAATGAACATTATCCGGGAGCTTATATATATATATATATATATATATATATATATATATATATATATATATATATATATATATATATATATATATATATATACAGTATATATATATTTCCAAATGGCAAAAATAGGCAGAATGATGATGATGATGATAATAATGATGATAATGATGATGATGATGATGATTATTATTATTATTATTATTATTATTATTACTCGGCAAGAAAGCCAGACACGAAAATATTGATCGGGTGTATCCTATGGCAACTAGAATTCTTATGGATAAATTGCAGAAATGATCAGGAAAAGTGACTAGTTCAGTATCTTATCTTTGACCTCCTTAATACTTATTCTCAGATCAAGAATTATATTAGAAGTGTGATATCTAAAGATGAGTTTTAATACAAAGATTTCAAGAGCTGTACAATCATACATTTGGTTTTTTTTTTTTTTTTTTCGATAACAGTATATCCTAGCTCCAAATACAGAAATATAGAAAACCAAGAACATTTTCGCCGAAAAGAAATATTTAGAAAAAATTCCCTCCAATTGTGTATTAGAATGTGAATGTTCAAAACTTGATAAAACATAAAAACAACAAGGAAATCTACCCGTGAGAATTGCACTAGCGGAAGATGGGTGTTTAGTGAGAGATAAAAACTTTAAGCAAAGAACTGTTTTGCCCTAAAGACACGTATGAGAAAATGAATGTTCAGAAAGGTATAATGTCTTTCCTCCCTACTATTTTAACCCCTTGAATCCGGGTGACAGCCTTTTAAATGAATCTTTGCAACAACCAGACGATTTTATTCAACTTACGAAGGGCATCTCACATTGTTGGGGTTTACTGATGCCATATCTTACCAATTCAGTTCGAAAAGCGTTTGCAAAGCTGAATAAAATCGCATGGAGATGGCAAGAATTAATTGGAAAAGGCGATCTCGGGCTCTGAATGCTATGAGTGTTTTAGTGTCTTTGCGAAACACAACAGGGCAGAAATCCCCTGATCCCCTTTGATAAACACTGATGAAGCGAGGTTACGGTAGGAGTGACGGCAGTGATAG
Source organism: Coenobita brevimanus (assembly GCF_032717465.1). Lineage (NCBI taxonomy): Eukaryota > Metazoa > Arthropoda > Malacostraca > Decapoda > Coenobitidae > Coenobita > Coenobita brevimanus. The sequence continues at coordinate 15,604,650 of NC_136974.1, read as the reverse complement.
CTTTCTGTTTATTATTATTATTATTATTATTATTATTATTATTATTATTTGCATTCATCAAATAAATATTACCGGTACATGAATTTTCTCGTAATACTACTGTTGCCATTATTATTATTATTATTATTATTATTATTATTATTATTGTCATTATTATTATTATTATTATTATTATTAGAGGTGTCTACTCTTTTCAGGTGTCATTTACACTAGTTTCCTCATTAACTGCTTTGTAATACGATTCATCCGTTTCTTTAATTGTAATATATTTTTGTTTCTTTCATCTATTTCAGTTTTCAACATGTCCGTGATCATCAGTTGGGCCATTTAATCACCCAGGATCGGTATAGAGAGTTTTTTTTTCTTTTTTTTTCATTCATACATTTTCATTTATTTTCGAAGTCTAAAAATGGGGTGTTTTTTTTTTTCACTTATCTTCATTATCCTTATATAATTTGAGACTCAAGATTCAGTTACTTTCAGTCGTCATTCCGTTTTTCAGTCACAAGCATGCACAGTAGGTGTACCACGCAGTTTCAATATTTTATTTTATTTTTCTTTATTGAAGTAAAAACAAAACGTGTCAGTGTCCGGTGTTGCTTTTCTTTTTTTCTTTTACTCAAAATGGATGCAGAATTTCCTGTCATTTTCAGTTATTCTAGTTTAGAATCACAGCTGTTCCTGTTTCAGGCTTTCTTTTCACTCCTTTGTTTCAGTTCATAGTGATGTGCCTTCAGTTAATATGTTCCTCAGACTTTTCACGGTCAAAAAAATTGTTGGTATTGTCGTTCTCGTTTTTTTTCTTTGTCAGACTGCATGTTTCAGTCATTCTTCACTGCGATTCTTTTCAGTTTGTTTTGTTTCATCTCAACGCACTGCAACCTCTCTCCTTCGTCAGCTCATTGAGTATATCAGTAACAAACAGATCTATAACTCAACAACAAGTATAGCCATGCCTTCAAAATACTCACTGTAGTAGAAGTCATGTAAGGTACTCTACATATTCAGTATTTCCCTTCTCCCATCTATATCAAATAAGCAACAGTACTTAGACTACTAAAGGATATACCCAGCCACTTCAATACTTACCTAAATTCCTTGTGATTATTTTCCTACGTGTATACTTTCTCTTCTCTTATTGATTTAAAATTTACCTGCATTTTTATTGTCAACCTATTTTAGGTAACTCCACTTAGCCTACCCCCTACCTGTTTTTCTGCTACATTTCCATCGCTAATTCTTTCGCTGATCGCAACTTTGTACCTACTTTCAAACTTAAGGTGGCTGCACTCTTTCATAATTGCCCAGTTATCTGTTATATCTATCGGTTCGTTGTCTTCATTTCATGAAGTCTGGAGATCCATTGTTCTGATTTTGTTTTTTCTCTACCCCAGTTTTGTCAGTACAGCTATCAGCCTTTATGTCTTCATTAAAGCCTTATATTTTTCACAAGCTGTTCGTAAATTTTTTTTATATGATTTCAATTATCCGTTTTAGTGTCAATATATTTCTTAATTTTTCATACCTAATGTCCAGTGATACTTCTATTGTTCTATCCAACTATCCATCTCTATTTCATATATCTGTCTTTCACCTACTCATATCCATCTATTCATCTACTCCGTGTTCAAAACTGCCTTTCCCTCGACAACCTGTTAAGTGATTGACGTCAAATTTATATAGACACACAGTATACATAGATGAACACAGATTATAGAAGACCGAGTCATCTTCATTTTTCTATCCTGATGGTGTTGTAGCTCAAATGTGTAGCCTCCAGAATAGTATTTTGTTTTGCGTTACCCTAAGAGTGAAATTTTTAACCTATAGTCTAGTAAGAGTTTCTTGTCCATTCCCACTAATATTGTACACACTTAGATGACATTCTTAGATCATAAGTGGCACTCTAGAATGTAGGAAACTCTTTAGGAATATTTGTCCTTTTATTTTGATTTTGAAACAGACAATTCCTGTTTGGATTCAGTAAGGTAAATATATATATAAATATATGCATAAAGTATATAGCTTCGTGTGCTCTCAAAGAAACTAGAAACGATATAGAATAATTCACTCTGCCATCACCAGATGTCCTTGACTCGCGTTTCGTGGATTGTTGGCAGTATAAGGGTCAAGATGCATCTTTTTCCATATTTACTCTCGTGTGTCATGTCTGAGATGGTTTGTTTATCCACATAACCAGTCCTTTATAGCACCATCGCATGAGTAATTGTCCCACGCTAGTTTCCCCTCCAAGCTGAGCCATTAGTCAAAGAAAATGTACCGAGGGGGCAGCTATGGGACGGCGAACTAAAGATAAGTGAGTTTAAGGCATTTATTAGTTGCTTTAGGTGATGATTTTGATTTGGTGTGAAAGTTTTTGATTACTTCACTGTGTCTGATAATATTTTTGATGGCTCCAGTGATCATTTGCACCATGGAATATAGTATGATATTTTGATTTTTTTTTTTTTTTTTCTTGGCGGTTACTGGAGGAATGCAAATAGCACCTGCCAGTTGCAGTGAGTGTTAGGCGACTGCTGCTTTTAGTGTAGAGTTTATGCAAATTTACTGCTGAGTCTGACCGTTATCAACCGGAGATGAAACACAACGAATGACACTGTAAAATGCATTGTTTTCACATTTGTGTCAAGAGAACTGCTGTTGTATGCAATATTGTAACTTAAGAATTTTGTAATGTCCTTGATTTTGTGTCTCTGTTTCATCGTCATTCATAGAACAGGGGAAGTTATATGAATGTGATGTAGGAGGCTATTACAATGTTAATTAGATTTAGCGAAAGTATCCTGTAAGGATTATAATTGCTCATATTGTGTTCATTCCCGATCTTATGTTAATGTATACTGTATTTTAGTAGCATTCATGAGGTAACTTTTTTCATTTTGGCTTAAGGGAGTCCAGAATTTGCAAAGATTTATCATGAAAAAGGAAAACAGGAGTTCGACCGGGCAGAGCCTAACCCACGCTCTTTGGGCTTTCGTACATTAGCCACGAAATTCTTGATCAGTCTCGGGCATTTCGAGGTTTCGTGACTCAGGGTTAGGTTCTTCAGGTTTCGGTCGACTTTGCTTTTGTATTTATTACTCTTTCGTGTTTATGATAAAGGTTATGGATTTTATCATTATTATCAAATCGAAGGAGCACACGCTACCAGGGGAAGAGGTGGCGTCTGCAGTCTTCGAGGTCAAGCGAAGCCAAATTATGTCAGGTATATAACTTAATTCGCCTTCTTCTTCAAGTATATGCAGCACAGATGAAGATCACATTGATGAAGAAATAACCAATTAACTATATTGTGAAGGCGAATTAGATCGTTTGAAGGAAATTTACATAAAGTCAAACTTAAACACTTAAAGTCAACTTTTAGAAGGTCACATTAGGTTACGCTTGACACAGACTTTTTGAACAAAGATCCGCAGCAGAGATCAGATCAGATCGTAAGGTCAGGAGGTAACGGCTATGTTATATGATTGTATAAGTACAGGTCAAATTAGTTGAGATATGAACACGAAACTTTTTAAATTAAGGAAAAGAAACAAAAAAGTGACCAGATTAAGCCTTGAGGGTAGGTATAATCAAGTCCCATGAATGATCGGTTGGGGAACTAGATCAATGAAGATTTCAGACAGTAGGATTCGTTGTATAAAGTCAGACTAGAAAGCTGGGGTGAGGCCAGCACGAAGAAAACATCCAGTAAGGCCAGCCATACTTCATAAGCCGGGTAAATAAAGACAACTCTTACAAAATGATGAAGACAGTTTACTCAGCTTGTGAGCAAAGTTACAGCATGAAAGTGAAGGTCATTTTGGGCGTTAAGAATTAATACCTTACAAGAAAATATACTAGTTTGATTATAGTAAATTGCTGGCTCCCTTTTATTATTATTATTGTTATTATTGTTATTATTATTATTATTATTATTATTATTATTATGATTGCTGGATTTGCAATGTGTTTATGCATTTTATGACGAAACGATTTGGGTGGATTGTAGGAGAGAAAATTTAATAAAAATATCCCTGTATTAACTAAGTTACATCGGAGTACGCTTTTAGGAGTTACAATCATTATTATAAAATTGTAACGAAACTTTTTCATATAACTCACAAATTAAGTGACACGTTTGAGCACTTACAGAGAGTTGAATTAGTGTTGGTTGATTATTTTTACCTTCAGTCCTTCTCTTACATGTACAAAAAAATAAGAATTACACTAACTTAACCCTGTAGCCGCCTTGAGGTCCTTAAATACAGTGATAATATGGTAGAGCGTTTCCGAGTCTCATCACGCTAGCAGTGATAATATTTAACATTTTTCTATCTCTCTACTGGAAGCTTGAGCCTTGTATTGGACATTTACAGTTAATAAAATACCACCATTAGAATTCATGGATTTTGTTTTATTCTTCCTTTTGATATATGAATAACATGGAGGAACTACACTCGTGTAGAAAATATCTTTTAAGATAAAACACTTTCAGCCCAACTCGGACCCTACTGAGGTAACATTATAGACGAAACATATTAGGCTAAAGAACACTAGAATAAGGTGCTAGTCGCGAAGAAGTGCTATGGAAATTATTACAGATTTTATCCCGCCACTGACCCTCCGGATATAAGATGCAACAAGACGAAAATCTCTGCTAAGCTTGGTGATTGCTGAGGGTCCCCGTCTGTTGGCGTATGATAGGCTGACTACTGGATCTCCGCAACCAGCGTTATACCCTATTGCCAGAGATGAATGGATCAGCAAAACAAGAACAGCAATCCCCCTATCTACGAACTGTAAGGTTAAGGTGAGTTTATGAAGTTTAACCATTTCCATGCACCGCTTCCATTTTATCTTATTCTTGGTTTCTCTAGACAGCTTCATTCAGTCTGGGAGAGACTGTTCGAGATGGAGGGGTTAAATATTGCCTTTAGTATGTGGGGTCCTTCCTAGTTTGAACAGTACACTGATGGTGGCTTGAGTAGCCTACATTCAATAATTCGTCATCGTGGAAGAATCACACCATTATCAGTATTCTTCACTGTATACATTGCCCTAGGGGAACGAAGCCATTATCAGTACTTTTCATTATATATTACCACCGACTAACATACCGCATAACCTTCAAGCTTCCCTGTGATGCTGTTAATGCATTTTTCATCATGCTAACCCCATTTCCCAATAACCCCATCACTCAGATACATATTTCATTTTATTAAGGCAACCTTTCAGCAATCTTATTCAAGTTAGGAAATATTTATAATACTGAAAGGATTGACGAAGGCTGCATCTAACCTTTGCAATTCTAAACATCTCTTCTAAACTGACAGTCTGGAGATGGCAATAATAAACTAAAAAAGACGTCGCCGCAGTGAAGGAATTAAATCATGAGTTGGGAAAATATATTCCTGTCTAACTTTGCATGGCTTTCACCCTTTCATCCCTATTAGCCTGGTGATGTCTTCTGCACTATATTGTTACACTCCACAGACGATTTGATCCAGCAAGAGACTTTTTGACCTTGAGGGGTTAGATGTAGCCTTTTTCAACTTCGCTATGGAGATATAAGGTGAACACAATCGCCCGGAGAGAGAAGAATTAAAACAGAATATGACGTAATGGTACTGAAGAGGTTAAATACATTTCAGAACGTAGGTTGATTCACATCAGACCTCTCTCTCTCTCTCTCTCTCTCTCTCTCTCTCTCTCTCTCTCTCTCTCTCGTTCTACCCAGGATTTTATTAAAACCTTATCATAATATTAATTTTATATTTAGTACTCTTTACCAAATTTTTACAAACCATTTTAAATACACACACACACACACACACACACACACACACACACACACACACACACACACACACACACACACACACACACATACACACACACAGAAAGAGAGAGAGAGAGGTTAAAATTTCTCCGATCTATTCAAAACTTCTCGGTGTAAGCAGAGGCACAGTATTAAGTTGTATCTCACCTAAACTAGTGATGAGTATTCTCGTTAGCAGAGGAGTTTCTTATCACGTATTGCCATTACACCTGGATTCCCTCTTCAGTATAATGTCCTTAACCTGTCTGTCGCCTAACGCCTTCATCCCAATAAGGGGTGGCCATAAATGAGTCGCCTATGCCACTCACAACTCCGCCAACAGCCTGCTTCTCTCTCCATCTCATACCTCCTCCTCCCTCTTTCCTATAGCTCTCCACTCCATCCATCCATCTTATCCTTGTTCTTCCCTTCCTCTTTCCCCTCCGTCTCGCTCACACTTTCCTAGTCAGTTTCTCATTCTCCATCTTTACCACATCGCCAAACCATCCCAAAGTATTTCTCACAATGCTTTCTGACACATTAACATCACCACTAAACGCTCCTTCACTTTTTAATTTTTCTATGTGTCTCTCTACGTAACTCCATTGGCTTCTCTTAGATAACTCATGCCATTACTCTCACTCTTGACTCATGTCCTCCCTCCAAGGTCCTAGCTTCACTTGCATAAATTAGAGTGAGGATCATAGCAGCGACTTTCTTTACTTCCATACATACTTCCCTGTTCCTTATTGCTGATCCCAGTCGATCGCAAACCTTTCTTCCCCGTTGTATTCCTCCATGTACTTGATCTTCTAACATTCCACCGTTGCCCATCACACCACCTACATATCTGAAGGCACTCACATTCTTCATTTCCTGGCCACACAGCTTCAATATGCATTCCGTGACTTCATTTTTCTCAAACACCATAACTTTACCCTTGCTTACATTCACATTTAAATTTCTTTTTTTAACCTCATTCATGTTTAATGTAACATCTTTCCAACCCGGTATGTAATGGATTATTTTTTAACACACCCAACAAGTTCTTATAACAAATAATTTACTAATTTAGGCCTACTCCATATCTATTCTCTCTCTCTCTCTCTCTCTCTCTCTCTCTCTCTCTCTCTCTCTCTCTCTCTCTCTCTCTCTCTCTCTCTCTCTCTCTCTCTCTCTCTCTCTCTCTCTCTCAGTTCAACAAAAAATATATAATACCTACTGCACTGGAGAGAGAGAGAGAGAGAGAGAGAGAGAGAGAGAGATGAGACGAAAGAAGTGGAAAAGGAGAGAAGGGATTAGTAGAAAGGGTTGAAAGAAGAGGGTGGGGATAGGGTGAAGAGGGTAGGACAGCATGGTCCAAAGTATGGAGGGAGGGGGTGAGAGGGATAGAAGGGGGAGTTGAAAGAAGGGAGGAAGAGGAAAAGGGGAATAGGGGAAGGGTAGGAAACAATGGAGGAAGGGGAGAGGGCGGCAGGAGGGGGGGGGTGAAAAGAATGGAGGCGAGGAATGGGGGGGAGGGGAAAGGGGGTTATGGATATGGTGTGAAAAGAATGCCAGAAGGGAAGGGAGAGTGAGAAAGACGGTAAAATAACGGGGGAAGGGAGGAGGGTACAAGGAGGAATGGTAAGAATACAGGAGAGGATGGGAGCAGGTAAACAGAGGAGGATAGAAGAAGCAGGAAGGGAAAAAGTGGAGAGAGTGGGAAGGTGTGGTGTGATGCTGGGTGAGGGGAGGAGAGAGGTGAAATGGGGGAAACAGACAGGAGGGAAGGTGCAAAAGTTGGATGCAGGAGGGGCGGGAGGCGGAAAGAATGGGAAGAAGGTGGTGAGGAAAGGGAGGAGGAAGTGGGAAAGAATAGGAAAGGGAAAGGGCGAAGGGTAAGGTGTGGTGTGAAGGGAAGCGGAGGATGAAGATGGAAAGAAATGGAGAGGGGAGGGAGAGGGGAGGAAGAGAAAGGGATGAGGAGGGAAAGGGTAGGAAGAGAAAAGGAAGTGGGGGTATAGGGTAGAAAAAAGGAGAAATGGGGAGGAAGGGTGGGAAAAGAAAGGAAAAGGAAGGGTTGACGGTGTGAGAGGGAGAAAAGAGTGAGAAACGACAGATGAAGGAAAGATTGAATTAAGGTGTAGGTCAGGGGAGGGGGACAGCGAGTGGGTGGGTGGAGAGAAGGAAGGGAGAGGGAAGGGGAGAGAGGTGAGGGAAGGGGTGGAGAAGGAAACGAAAGGAATGGAGGAGGGAAAGAGAGGAATAGGGAGGGGGTGAGGGTGAAGAGAATGAGGGAACGGGGTTATAGGGATGTGGGAGAGTAGAGAAGATGGAAGGGAAGGGAAAATGGGGGAAGGCAACTGAAGGGGAGGGGAAGTATTGAGTAGGAAAGGAAAGGAAAGGGGAAGGGAAGGAAGGGTTGGAGTTCACCAAATTAGTATCGAAAAATTCCGTTAAAAGAAAGCAGTTTTTCCCCTTTTTCTTTCTTTCTTTCTTTTTACCACCAGACAATTTTATTCAGCTGAAGAGAAACCTCTAATAGTGAAGGGTCTATTGAGGACAACACTTAACTCCTCTGGTTGGGAAATCTCTTCAAAGCTGAATAAAATTGTCTGTTGGCAACAGGATTTTTAAAAATTACGTCATCGGGATGCGGTGGTTAGTGCAGGCTTCGTAACCCCTTCACTAAGAGGTGAATAAGATCGTCTAGTGGTGGCAAGCATAAAATTAAAAAAAAAAAAAAAAAAAGTCGCCGGATTCAGTGTGATGACGTTAGCCTATTCTTGATACCGTAATCCAGTGGTCTAGTGGGTTAAGGCGCTTCAATCTGATGTTGCCCATGTGTTTACGTTCAAGGATTGTTGGTTGGGGTTGATTACTCACATAGTGCCACTTAGGAAAGAGTGTCTGGTCATTCTCGCTTTAAGTACATTGAATAGGTTGCCCTTGTCCAGCGTTCCAATGTTCCTGATGCTGCATTAAAAAACTGAATTATGAAAGAATGGTTCTGTGCTGTATCACTTTTCACCTTAACTGGGACCTAAAAATGAGATTCCTCCATACTGATTGCTGAGCTGTAACAGGAGATTAACAAAGACCACAGCGGTAATCGGGAAGGATTGCAGTGGAAAAGGTGCAGAGTCGTAGCAATGACCCATTTTGCCATCATTCTACTGAAAATAAACTTCCAAAGAACGAAAATCTCCGATAAGCTAAGGTGATAGGACTCTAGAAACCTAGAGACGCATTCCCAGCTCCTAGCTAAGGCTGATCGAAATTTCGTGCAATTTTGAATTGCCACTCGAGTTCTGGGAGTGGCCTAGTTCCGTCAAGTGAAAACATACCAGTCAAAGAGACAGACTCTTTCCTACCTCACAGCTGAGGGTCGTATTCTAACTTGATGATGCTTCGTGGCTCTTCTTCCTCGTTATGTATGTTATATATATATATATATATATATATATAGAGAGAGAGAGAGAGAGAGAGAGAGAGAGAGATATATATATATATATATATATATATATATATATATATATATATATATATATATATATATATATATATAATTATATATATCATCAGCCGTTTGAGTATCCACTGCAGGACCGGCCTATCCCGACCGAAGTAGGAACATTACAGCCAATGTATCTATATCAAGTGGCGTAGGCTGTCTGGTAGAGATTGTATGTAGGGTGAGAAGTGCCTGTAAATGTGACTGTAGTGTTGTAGTGGCTTTGGATGTGTGTGTGTGTGTGTGTGTGTGTATGTAGTCTGTGAACCAAGTGTCATCGGCCGGCACACATATATATATATATATATATATATATATATATATATATATATATATATATATATATATATATATATATATATATATATACTGTATATATATATATATATATATATATATATATATATATATATATATAATCACGAGCCGTTTGAGTATCCACCGCAGGACCGGTCTATCCCGACCGAAGTAGGGACGATTCAGCCAATGTATCTCTACCAAGTGGCGTAGGCTGTCTGGTAGAGATTATGTACCTCTACCAAGTGGCTTAGGCTGTCTGGTAGAGATTGTATGTAGGGTGAGAAGTGCTTGTAAGTGTGATTGTAGTGTTGTAGTGGCTTTGGATGTGTGTGTAGTCTGTGAACCAAGTGTAATCGGCCCGCGCAAGTCGACTGGGTGCAAACATACTTTGCAGTATGCGACACTGGTTCAACCACAGCACCCCTGGTGTCCGCCAATGCAATACATGGCCGGGAGAACGCTTCTAAAGTTTAGTACCCTGACGGAGCGGTGAACCCTCGCTTTCCAGTGTACGAAAACGCACACTTTACCACTGTACCACAGAGGCTCCATATATATATATATATATATATATAAATGTTTAGTGAGTAATTATTGTGCTCCAATCGGATTGAGCCGGTGAAGGTTTATATCCAAGGGGTGGTTGGGGTTTATTGCTCATGTAATGCCACTCAGGGATGAGTGAGGCTGGTCACTCTCATCTTAATTGTCAGGACCAACTGCTTAGCCTCGGGCTCCTACGCTCCTCATGAGGCAATGTAGGACTGGATGATGGATGGATGGATATACATATAGTATCTTACGCCTTAACCATCTCTTGTAGGCCCTATGCTACATATATTGTTCTAATATCGACATACTTTGAGTGAATAACACACAGGAGGATGTTGATGTGTTATGCGCAGCTGAGGCAGAGGTGCTACGAAGCCTCTTAAGCATCCTAGAACCATACCCTAAGCCTCACTGATATTTCTTGCATCCAAGACTATTTGCACCACCACGTCAGCATCACGCAGCATCTTCCTCTCACATCCACCATTATTTCGTTTATAGCTCTTTCATTTTAACTTGGGCCAAATTATCGTCCTCTTCATGCTTATATCACAGAAATGATAATGCTGCAGTTCTCCATCCATCCAATAGCACATCTTTGTGACCAGCATCGCACTCGAGTGTTGCTGTACAGCCACAACCCTGCATTCAAGAGGGACGGTGTGTAAGGTGGGGCAGAGGGTGTGTATCCTTTACCAATTTATTTCTGCATATGTCAGGTTGATATTTTCTTTCTATGTTGTTCATGCACTCTGTGTTGGAAATAAGAGTATACAGAATAGGATGTACAGGTAGTAGTAGTAGTAGTTGTTCCCTAGGCAGTCTGGCCGAACAGCCCCGATTCCCTTAGGAAGGCCATGACCGAGACCGGGCTTTCCCACAGAGCTCTCAAAGAGTGTATGTTGTGTTGCTGGCGTAGGTGATTTTGTGCAATGCAGTCTTCCATAATGTGCTTAATGGTATGGGGTGCTGTGTTGCATCCTGGACAGGCACCAGCAATGGAGTCATCCAGCCTCTTCTGGTAGCTTAAGAGGGCTGGATGGTGCCCACATCTCAGCCTGGCCAAGTGGACTCTGTCCTCATGAGGGAGATAGGATTCAGAAGGGTGGATGTCAGGAGGCCTTGCATGCAGCTGTGTGTTGTCTTTAAGTGACTGAATGGAGCAGCGAGTGATCTGAGTGTGGATATGCTTCTGGAAGCTGGTCTGAGGTGGGCGAGGGGGGAGAGATGACAGTATTTGTGTATGGTATCGTGTGCTGGGTGTTGTTTTGATGTTCCTTGGTGTGGGTGGATGTGCTGCCTTGTAATATAGTGGATGTTGTGGGTTTGTGGAGGCTGCAGCAAGAAAATGGGTGCCTCTCATGTCTAGGTGATCCTTGACTTTGAGGACTTTGGTTTCTTGATGTAGGTGGTCTGTGGGTGTAGTAGCTGTGCAGACTGTGATTATTTTTAGGGCCTTGTTCTGTATGGTCTGTAGAGTGTTGTAGTGTGTTTTGGTGAGGTTAGAAGCCCAGGCAGGGGTTGCATAATTCATCACTGAACGTATGTATTGTTTGTATACTGTGGTGGTGGTTTCTTTGTTGTGTCCGAATGTTGTATGGGCAAGTGACCTCAAAGCATTGAGTCCTGGTGTTATTTTATTTTTAATGTTTGTGATGTGTTGTTTAAATGACATTGATGTATTGTATGTTACACCAAGGATATTGGGTGTGTGTGTGTGTGTGGTAGGGGAGTGTTGCTTATGGTGAGGTGTGGGATGTGACTGTGTTCTGCTGTCCAGTTTGTGAGAAGGGTCACTGTAGATTTGGTTGGGGCTATTTTGAGCCTGTTTTTGTTGAACCATTCGTGTAGTGTGTTGAGGTAAGGTTGAATGATGTGTGCAGCTGTGTTTGCGTTTTGGTGCGTACATGTAAGTGTTACATCATCTGCATAGGAAGCTATGTGTATCTGTGGTGTCTGGGTGTGGGTATGTCGTGCATGTATAGATTAAAGAGTGTAGGGGACAAAACAGATCCTTGGGGGACACCGTTTGTGAAGTTTCTGATGTTAGAAGACTGATCGGCAAATGTTACGTGTGCACATCTGCCTGCTAAGTAGTTTACCAGCCATCTTTTTGTGTTATTGTGCATGTTTGCGTTGAGTATTTTGTTTGTGAGGTTGTGGCGGGGGATGGCATCAGAAGCTTTGCTAATGTCTAGTGTGATTAGGACTGTTCTGTGTGGTGGCCTAGTTGAATTCATGCCATCGAAAACTCTCTGTGTAAGGTCTGTAAGAAGGGTGTTTGTGGAGTGTAGTGGCCTAAAGCCATGTTGTGACTGGGCTAGGGGAATGTGAGGTGTGACTAGTTGTAGTACCAGTCGTTCAGTGACTTTAGAGGGGGTGCAGAGGAGTGTGATGGGGAGGTGTGAGGAGGGTAACGTGGGGTCTTTGTTGGGTGATGATAATGCCATGCTTCCAGATGTTGGGTATTATGTTGTGTGAGTAGCTGTAGTTTGATATGTTGGTGAGTGCTTGTATGCCTTGTGGTCCAAGGTGTTTAAGGTGAATGTTGCTTATGTTGTCTGGTCCACAGGCATATGAGTGCTTGAGGTTGTTAATGATGTGCTTCCTCTGGTTGTAAGTGAAAGTGCGTAGTTTGGGTCTGTGAGGAACTGTCTCTTACGTCGGATGATACATCGGTCTTCGAGATGGGGGTTTAGATAGTGGGGTGGCTTAACTGAATTTTAGTGCACATTCGGATAAAAGCATGAAATTTGGCATGAAGCTTCCCTCTAACGTACTAAATGAATTCAGAAGGGTAGCCATCTTGAAATATGTCTGTGACACAAAACATGGCCGCCATCTTGAATTTACAGTTAGCGACAGGCCAAAATTCAGTCTACATGACATTTTTCCTTAATATATATGTGTGACATATGAAATCATGGGTTTTGGGGGTCAGGAAATTCAATTTTTATGGTTAGAAAACAGTAGAGTTAATTATTTTCAAGATATTCCGCCATTTTGAATAATTAATCTGCGAAAATCGAAATTTTCAATATATGTACAATGTGCATGTGTTTGATATGATCTAAATTATGAGTTACTCTGCAAAATGTACTATGTGGTGTCATAATGCTAAACTAGCTTCTTTTACATTCAGTTATGGGTACAATAGTAGTTGCAACCTATTATAATCACTTGCATCTTATCTAGTCTTATTTGTTAATCATAATTATAATAAATGTAAATACATTGCTAACTCACCTTTTTTGTCTCTTTTTTTCTCTGCTTTCAGGTAATATACCAATAAAGCAATATGGATTTTAATTGGAAACTCTGCATTATTTGCCAGATAAACAGTTCAGAAACATTGAAGTGTCCAATGAGGAGTAAGTCTGGCACAAGTGATGAGAAAAAAGAAGCGTACAGGTCATTTCTGAAAAATGTGGCAGCGTTCAAAGAAATTGATGCACTTCCAGAGAAACTTCAATTTGATGATGGCGATGAAACAGCAGACAGCTTAGCTGATCATTATGCATCTTGGCATCAATCATGTCACCTGAAGTTTAATAACTCAAAGCTAGAAAGTACACAACAATCCGCCGCAAAGAGGAGAAGGCAACCTGACCCAGATGAATCTCCTCAGAAAAAGCCCAGGGGAGAGCGCAGATCATTGGACCAGCAAATGTGTATATTCCGTGATAAGGGAAAAGAAGAAGGTGAAGTACACAATTTCTGCACATTTGATGCTGGTGAGAATGTGCGCACCATTGGTACAGAATTAAAAGACACTAAGCTTCTTTCAACACTTGCTGGAGAAGACTTGATTGCAATAGAAGCAAAATATCATTTGAAGTGCTTAGTCGAACTGAGAAACAGATATCGTTCATTCAAAAGGAAATCTAAAAAGATTTTGCGGAATACAGAGAAGAAAATGATAGAATCAATTGTCTTTGTAGAACTAACAAACTACATGGAAGATCTGTTAATGGTGGAACTTTACTGTTTACACTCAAAGAGTTATATGCCATGTATGTAGACCGTCTCCAGAATCTTGGTGTCAGAAAATATGTGCACAGGAGTAGGTTCAAACATATCATCCTCGAACGTTTTCCTGAGGCACAGGAACAGCAAGAAGGGAAAAATGTAGTCATTGTTTTCAAAGAGGGCATGAATAACATGTTGAGAGAAGCACTGAAACAGCGAGATTTCTCTGAAGATGCCAATATTCTGGCAAAGGCTGCAAAAATCATCAGGAAAGATATTTTCGACCACGAGGGAATCAGTTTTACAGGCAGTTTCACACCAAATTGCCAGGAAGATTCTACCAGCTAGTCTCAAATCACTTGTTTCAATGATCCTGAATGGTACAGGTCTGGATGACCAGGACAGACATGTATCCCAAGCCTGTCTTACCATAGCACTGACCATGCTTTTCAATACAAAGAGAAGAGCTTCAGATCATGATGTTCAATCAAGACACACCCTGTTACATGAGCCTACAACTTCCTATCTACCTTGAGCTGAATATTCATGTAGCAGCACGCACCAAGAAGCTTATTCAGGTGCTGTATAAAATGGGCATTACTATTTCATATGACAGAATTATGACACTAGAGGACTGGTTGGCCACATCTGTGTGTGAACGTTTCAAAGAAGATGGTGTAGTTTCTCCTGCTTGCCTTCGAAAAGGACTCTTCACTGTGGGTGCGTTAGATAATCTAGATCATAATCCTAGCTCGACCACTTCCACCTCGTCCTTCCATGGAACATGCATTAGTTTGTTTCAATATCCTACAAAAGAACATGATGGAGAGTACAGAGCACCAGTAGCAATACCACCATCTGGTACCAATGAGCACACACTACCTGACAACTATGCTTCTGTGCCAGCTGTAGCATTGAAGGCCAGTGCAACTTGTGTACCAGCATGTGAGATGCTACCGATAGTAAATTGTCTTGACACAGCCATAATCCAAGAAGACAGCTGGGTAAAGCAAGCCTTGGATCTCTTGCAGAAGAAAGAGCTTTCCAAAGACGACTCCCTAGCGTGGGCAGCCTATCATGCAAGTGCACAACCCATTGTTAAAGATCCTCCAGCTTTGTGTGCACTCTGTCCCCTCTTCTATGAAAAAGCTGCCACTCCAGCAATGGTAAAGGATGGTATGAACGTCCAGAAGTTGGCAACTGACTTTCTTAATCCTGGCCAAATTCCTGTTACCACTTTTGATCAGCCTCTGTTTGCACTAGCAAAATATGTGCAATGGAACTGGCCTGACACACATGGGGAAAAAGTGCCAACAATTAATCAATTGCAACTGCAAAGGTGATTGTTCCCACTGTAAGTGTGGAAAAGCAAACTTGGCCTGCACACCACTTTGTAAATGTAGTTGCAAAAAGTAAAAACGGTCTTAAATATAAAAATATGCCATGTGTATTGGTGTAAAATAGAATCTCATGGTATTTCATACCATCATATGTACACGTGATGTGAAGATGTTTATCAACAACGTTCACATATATTTTTCATCTTTTTACTTGTCTGGTATTTTTTTTTTATTAAATAATGTTTTCAAATAAAGTTCTGGGGCTTATTTTCAGTCACTGACCTCTTATAACTGTTTAATGGTGCCATATGTGGCACTGTGTAACATATACACTTCTTACCATGTTTCCATATGCATGATTAGCGGCCATGTTGGATTTTGATTTCTACAAGGCAAACCACACTAAATCCAAGAGGGCTACCCTTCTAAAATCAAAAAGTAACCTCTTAGCAACGCCTGTGCCAAATTTCATGCTTTTATCCACTTTTGCACTAAACACCCAAAATTGGTCGCTAAGCCACCCCACTAAGATGGCTGACTTGTGAAAAGTGATTGATGAGAGTGTTTGCTTGTTGTTTGTTTAATGGTATGGTGTCTGTTGTTGTGATGGCAGCGTGTGATTGTGTGGTGTTGCTGTTGGAAAGTAGGATGCTGTTTAGTGTTTTGTAGAGTTTGCTGATGTTTGTTTTGTGGTCAAGTGTTTGGATGTAATTTTTCCAGCTTAGTGTTTGCTGTTCTGATATTTTATTGTTTATTTGAGTGTTGAGTTCTAGTTTTTGTTGTACGGTGTCTTGTGTATGGGGTGTTGGGGAGTGTCGCAGTGTGTCCCGTTGTCTGATGAGGCCTTGAATATCTGGTGTGAAGTTGGAATTGTGTCTCTTTCTGTTGCCTCTAGGGATGTGTCTTTTGTCTGCTTTTTGTATAATTGTATTGAAAGTGTGCACAGCGGTGTTGATGTTTGTGATGGGTGTACTGTTTAGTGTTTAGAAATGTTGTTCTGTTTCAGATACAAAGGCCTCCCAGTTAGCTGTCTTATATTTAGTGTATGTGTGTTTGTGGCCAGCTGGGGTGATGATGTACAGGTAAATGGTGGTGCTACACAGCCTCCAAAACAGTTGAGAGCACATGGTTGAATAACTCACCTTGAATTTCACCGACCTCACAGCTCGTCAACGGTTTTGTCCCCATCATAGAAGGTGTCCCTCCCAGAGGCCGTCCCCAGCAGGTGTTGAGACTTGACTCTCGACGCATTGCACCAGTATATTATGTGAGGGTGTGGCTGTGTTGCATAAGGGTGTGATTGTGTGTTGCATGAAGGTGCTGTTGTGTGTTGCATGAGGGTGTGGTTGTGTGTTGCGTTGGGGTGTGGCCGTGTGCATGGTGTGGCTCTATCCGGGGGGCGTTGCTGTGTCTTGTGTGGAGGTGTGGCTGTGTTACACAAAGGTGGCATGTGTGTGTTGAGTGAGGGTATGGTGTGTGGTGTGGCGTAGGAGGTGAGTAACAGACCTAGGATTCACAGCACCAAATTACATTCAATTCCCTGTCGTAAGTGCAATATGGTTCTGTAGGAAAGGCAATGTAAAGAGAACGCAGAATCTTTCTGGATCTCCAACTCTTCCAGAAAAGAGAGAGAGAGAGAGAAAAAAAAAAAAATTGGGAGAAATGGAGTTCCCCCGAGCTAAGCCCTGTATTGGACTATATAGCCCCGCTAGGGTTACAGGAGCGAGCTACCACTCCCGGCACGGCAGCCCGGGAGAGGCTCGAACTCGCAATCCCCCGCTTACGAGTCCAGCGCGCTACCACTGTGCTACCGCGCCCCCCAGAGAGAGAGAGAGAGAGAGAGAGAGAGAGAGAGAGGGAGGGAGAAAAAAGAAAAAGTTCTGGTTACCCCATGGAGAACGTCACTCCCTTCCATAATCTCTCCACAATTGCCCCCCATCCACTTCCCCTACCCTATATTCCGTTTGTTCTAACCTGACAAAGATTCCTAGTCCCTTTCAACTCAATTGATGGTTAGGTGGAGTCAGACTGGAGGGTTGATTTTAGTAGTAACCAAGGAGTTTAGGAGTTTCATTCCTATTTCATGCCATCTAATCGCAGTACATGCAAGTGGAACTAGGTATTCACGCTGTGAGAATGGCCAAGTAATTTCGTCACATGTAGCCCTCTCCCCACCCTCTTCTTTTCATCACTTCCCTTCCCATTCTTCTCCCGGCACCCTGCTTTTACCCATCCTCTGCACAATACTTCTCCCACTTCCCCTCCCCCCCCTCTTCTCTCTCTCTCTCTCTCTCTCTCTCTCTCTCTCTCTCACAATAAAAAATATATATATATATATATATATATATAAATATATATAAAAATATATATATATATATATATATATATATATTCTCACTGCTTTCATTTACAACAGGCTAACGCGGTTATTGTTATGCTAGGCGTTTTAGGGTCGGCTTCCCGTCCCCAGAACGCCTAGAGTGTAGCTGGGTTCCCTTTCTAGACCGAAGCTTAGGTACAGTATGAGAGGAACAGGGCATAAAAACACAGGGCAACAACCTAACACGTGTATTGACAAATTCTTTACTGTGGAACAGGAAGATGTGTACACAATATGCTAACCAAAATTAATACATAGGCTGGTAGGGTGGGTTTGGAGTATCGCACAGGCTACTAGATAGACAGGACTCTTAATTCGGGTCGGGAGGGGGGAGGAAATACACAACTTTTACAGTCTCTGCACAAGAGGCTCTTTTCCACTATGGAGGGAAAACACAGGTTTTACTAGTTCACGGGAATTTGCTCTGGCACTGACTCTGGTTCTAGTTTCACGATTGTTATAAGAGTCATGTCACTGTTTTCTGTTTCTTGATTTACACAGGGTGGCAGAACACTGACACAGAGTTATAAGAGTGACACTGAGTGTTTGCCTCTCGCCTTACACAGAATAGATATGCACTGTTTCAAGTGTTTCCTGACTTCACTGAATTACACTTTTCACTTATACAGTATTGCACAGTCCTGGCCTCTCGTTGCCAGTCTGTAAGAGCCATATATCAATGTCACTGTTAGGGAATGTCACTGATCGGGAAAAGGGGGAGGGGGCGGCCTGGGGCACTCACAGTCGTCGGCCTGGGGTAGGCGGAGTCCCTTCAGGAGTCCCTTCGTCCCGCGGCCACGGGACCACTCTCAGGGGCGTCGTCTCTCGTCGAAGGTTTTGGCTGGGCGTGGTAAAGGGCCCCTCACTGTCGGGGCTGGGGACT
Source organism: Coenobita brevimanus (assembly GCF_032717465.1). Taxonomy (NCBI): domain Eukaryota; kingdom Metazoa; phylum Arthropoda; class Malacostraca; order Decapoda; family Coenobitidae; genus Coenobita; species Coenobita brevimanus. The sequence continues at coordinate 15,585,909 of NC_136974.1, read as the reverse complement.
GGGGTCTGGCCCCTGGGGCTTGGGCCAAACAGATCCTGGAAGCTCTCCCTCAGGTGCCTGGTGGAGGAAGGGCACCGCCTTCGTCAGGGAGGGGTGAGATCTCGGCCCCGGGTCCTGGGGGCGCCCTCAGAGGCCTTTGACTGCGGTCTCCTTCTCTTGGCATTGCCGTCAGGTTGGGGTCCCTGCGTTGCTCCCGGACGGAGTCTGTCAGGTGGAGGTCTTCCTCGGGGGCCGACTGGATGGAGAAGAGCCCTGGAGATAACACCGAGCCTCTCCACAAGTCCTCGGGGCAGAAGTTCTCCTCCTGGAGGCTGCCTCAGTCTTGGTGAACAGAGGGGCGGCCTGCGCTCCTGCCGGTAGGCAGGGCTGGCCACAAGTCACCCTTGCATTGCAGAATCCCAGGGGACAAGGTCCTTTGGTATCCCTCCCCGGCGCAGCCATGGGCCATCGCTAGGTTCCCTTGGGCAACAGACGGAGGGCGGCTATGGGTTGTCCCTGCACTGTCGGTGCAGCTTTGGGCCGTCACTGGGGCTCAACTCCCTGACGAGAATGCAGACAAAGCATGGCTATGGGCTGTCGCTTGCCTGTCGGCGTGGCAGTGGGCAGTCACCGAAGTCTCATATGGAGGGCAACATGTAGATGAGGAGTGGCTATGGGCCGTCTCCTGCCTACGGGCGCGGCTATGGGCCGTCTCCTGTGTCGTGCCCTCCAAGGCAACTGCAGAAAGAGAGGGGGCGTACAGTCATAAGAAAAATTATCTTTACCCCCAATTATGTTCGATGCAGAACGAACGTTAGCTGGGCTACGTGGGCGGGTCCTTGCTGTTCGCCCCTCCCCTGTCTAGTGTTGCCATATCACAGTCCCATTACAAGAGTTGGAATAATGAGCAAGAATGAGCCATATGACGCGGAATACAGTAGGTCGTGTTTGCGCTACCCAGAAGGCCCCACCGGGGATTAATAATGAAACTCGGCATGTTTTTATTCTTTCATACTATTCAACACTTATTATCTAATAATAAATAAATAAATTATTTTGAAGTGTATTAAATCTATGGGCATCTACTGTTTTTCTTATGATAGTGTAGCAGGGGTGCGCGGGTTCATTTGTTTGCTTTAGATGGGTGGTTAAATGCTTCAGATGGATGCTTCAGTTAGTGGCATCCATGCGTCGACATCTAGAGGCTGTTTTGGAAGCAGAGGGTGGGTATACGAAATATTAAATCAATGAGACTGAACACGTATTATTATTTTCCTTCTACTCGACATTTATTATGTGTAGAAAGCAATACACGTCATCATTACACTGAAATTTACTAACTCGGCTTGTATCAGCTGAATTACTATCATACGTCTGGCACGGGTGCACATACTCATTGCCCGTCTGCATGTGTGTTTCCGACTCTACACCATTCTGTTATATTTTTATATAATGAATTCTGTGCCAGATTAAAAAAAAAAAAAAAAACATTTTGTCTCTATGCACAGAGGCCAACGATCTAATTAGTTTTTATTACCTCTAGCACAGTCCTTGTCCGAGGCTTATTGTTTGTTTTTTTAGTTAGTTGTTTTGCGGGGAGGGGCACTAACCCTCCGCCAACCCTTTTAGTCGCAGTTTACGACAAGCAGGGATACTGGGGGAGTATTCTTGACAAACTCCCCTACCCCCAGGGCGACTTGGAGGCGATTTGTTTGTGGCCACCCCAAACGGGATTGAGGCGTCTGGCAATAGATAGATAGATAGACCTCTAGCACAAATTCTAATATCTGTGTCTCACATAACCTATATTGACGGGTTTGCGGTACAAACTTTCCTGTCCCATCATTCCACAACGCTTCGTCATTGTGTTATTGTCCATAGCTCAGAAGGGTAACGATAGTTTTTCCTATGACTGTACCTGTCCCTTCCCGGCGCGGCTATGGGTCGTCGCTGGTTCTGAAGGGGGCATAGGCCTCACCTGATGGAGCGGCTATGGACCGTCTCCTTATTGGCGGCATGGATATAGGCCATGGCCTTTTTTTGTGTGCAGCTTTTGGCCGTCACTGGGGCCCGGCTATAGGCCGTGGCCCTTTGGTCGGAGTGGCTATGGGCCGTCTCCTTATTAGCAGAGCAGCTATGGGCCGTCTCTTGGTTTGTGTGGCTCTGGGCCATCGCTAGGGTGCTGTCTGGAGCTGTAGGGTCAGCTCCACCCCGATCCTGGCAAGAGCTAGCCTACCTCGCCTGAAATGTAGTGCACTCGGACTGGGGTGGTCTCGTCGGGCGCACTCCGGGGAATAGGGGTGCGCGGCCCATTTGAACTTATGTCCGTATTGACCGGACATGCTGTGCGCACCATCTACTCCTCCGTAGGCTCCTCCTGGGGGTGTGGTGACGACATGTGTTGCCACGGCCAGTATTTCAGTTATATTACCAGCAAACAAACCATCTTTATTAACTGACAAAGGTCAACTAACATAGGCAATTGATATAATAAATCTTCTACCAGTTAATCCTTATGTTACCCTGTGTTGATTCTGGACGCAGGTCAGTTGGCCCTCTATTTCCAGCTCTCTTTCAGCCAACTATGGTGAGCTGTCACTTGCGTGTATGTGACGAACTGAGTTCATTAATGGATTCTGAATTATATTTGATTTCCTGATGAAACCAAAATGTATCAGTTTTCCACTCAGAAGACTTCACTGTCTCTGCACTGATAACATCATTAGCCAACTGTTCCAAAAACAATTAACCCATAGTCTACTTAGAGAGTTTCTGTAAATATCCTATGGTTTCGCCTCCCCTTGCTTGTAATTTAAGGTTAAAGTCTGAATCATATCCACAGTTTATAATTTTATACCTCATTTGATCATACCACCTTTGTCAGGTTCTCTTTCTTAGCAGTTTATGCATTGATGACTTTCTCACTTCCCTTTATCTATCCTCATCCTAAATACTTTATTCACAGATGGACCTTGTTGTCTTTCTAAGCACTTCATACAAAAATGGACTTTTTCCCATCTCTTTAACTCTGTTCTCGTTCTAAACGCTTTGTAGACTGATTTCTTCCATTTCCTTCGTCCCTGTTCGCCACTTTATCAGTTTCAGTATGTTATTCTGTCGCTGAGATGCATGTAAGGGGCCGAATGTCTGATCGAGTTGAAGTAGACAAGTTTTTTTCCGAACAGTTTTGATCTGATTATAACCAGACTTGATGGAAAGGTAGAGTGTGTAGCAGTCTTTCTGTGTTGGAGGTGGATGTTATGATTGTGTTGATGTGTTACTGGTGATGGGAGTTGTGGTGGCGACGACAGTAACTCTGGTGATGATGGGGAAGTGATGATCATAGTAGTCGTGATTGTGTAGTGGTGTGTGGTTGTGGTTATGGTGATGTGGTAGTGGTGATGATTGCTGTTTAAGGTGATCATGTAGTTGTGGTGGTGATGGAAGAATTGATAATTGTGATACATGTGGCTGTTGTAGTGGTGGATGTTATGGTTGTGGTGGTGGTAGTGGTGATGAATTGATGATTACAGTACTTTTGGTGGTGAGGGAGGAAGTGATTGTTGTGGCGGGTGTGAATGTGGTACTGGCGATTGTTGTGGCTATGGTGATGTGATAGTAGTTGTAGTGGTGATGTTAATAGTTGTGGCGGTGATGGAAATGATGGCTGTAGTAGCTGTGATTGTGGCAGTGGTGGTTGTGGTGATATGGCAGTGATGATAGCAGGTCATAGTCTGTAGCACCAACTGAGTTTTCCTGCATTCATATTTTCAACACTTATCCGGGCCACTGCGGTACTACAGTGCGCTTTTTTTTTTTTTTAAGCTGATAAAACTGCTAAACAAAATGGGGAGGAGAAAGTGTGAGAGAATGGGAGTATGGATGGAGTATATATGCAGGAGTAGGTGAGAATGAGAGGGCAAAGGAGGAGTATGTATAGTTGTGAGTAAAAGATGGAAGAAGAGCATAAGACAGTATGGATCGGTTGGGTCAAGGATTGTGTGGGTAAAGTTGAAAGTTGGAATACAAATGTGGGCGATTGTGTGTGTATATGCGCCAACGCAAGATCGTGCTAGAAGAGTGAGAGAAGAGTTCTGGACAAATGTGGAAGTGTGCATGGAAAAGTTTGGAAGGAATGAGAGAGTGTTTTTGATCGGTGATATGAATGGTAAAGTAGGGAATGTGAAGGTGGATGGAATAGTTGGTGAGTGGGGTGTGCCTGCTGAGATAGATGAGAATGGGAGTGCGTTAGTGGACATTTGTGCTGGGAGGGGGTTGGTGGTAGCCAATACCCTCTTCAGGCATAAAATGATCCACAGGTATACATGGCGAGTGATGAGAAGGGTGGGTGGTGAACTGAATGAAGGGAAGGCAATGATTGATTATGTGTGTGTGGATGAAAGGATGCGAAGATGTGTAATGGATGCAAGAGCTTATAGAGGTTGGGGGAGTGGACTTTCTGACCACTACTTGGTGGTGGCCAGAATTAGGATTCAAGTAAGATGGAGGAATAGAAGAAGGGAAAGACGAGAGGAAGGAGTAGTTGCAAGGAGAGTGGAAAGGTTACAAGAGGATGAGAAAAAGGCAGAGAATAAGAGAGAAGTGGAGGAACGATTGGGCAAATATGAATTGAAGCAGATGGGAGACGTGGAAGGTGTGTGTAGGATATTTACAGAAGAAATATGTGCAGCATGTGATGTGGTGTGTGGGATGAAGAGAAGACGGAAAGGGGTGCAAGGAACAGCGTGGTGGACTGAAGAGGTGAGACAGGCTGTGGCACAAAAGAAGAAAGCATACAATGAATGGATGAGAAATAGGGGCGTGGAAGAAGTTGAGAGGCAGAAGAGAAAGTTATATGTAGAAAGAAAGAGAGAGGTGAAAAGATTAGTAACAGAGAGTAAGAAGAGAGTGGATGAGGAATTTGGAAGGAATTTGAGTGTAAAGTGGAGGGACTGTAAGAAAATGTTCTGGGAAGAGGTGAAAAGAGTAAGACAGGGTGGAAGTGAAGTTAGCAGGGGAGTGAAAGATAAATATGGTAGATTACTAGTGGAGAAGGGAGAAAAAGTGAGCAGATGGAGAGAACACTTTAAGGAATTGTTGAACATTAGAGGATGGAAGTAATGCGAGTATAAGTGGCTGGGGAATGGCTGGGAGAAGGAGGGAGGTGAGAAGACAGGAAGAAATCAGTAGGATAGAAGTTGTGGAAGCAATGAAGAAAGTTAAATCGGGGAAAGCCCTAGGAATTGATGGAGTGTGTGGTGAAATGCTGAAGCATGGGGGTGACATAGTAGTAGAATGGATGTGGAAGATGTGCAGATTGGCCTGGGAGGAAGGTAGAGTCCCGGAGGATTGGAAGTCAGGTATAATTATTCCCTTGTACAAAGGAAAAGGGGAAAAAGAAGTGTGTGGTAATCACAGGGGCATTTGTCTTCTTAGTATAATAGGAAAAGTGTATGGTAGGATACTTATTGACAGAGTTAGAGAAAGAACAGAAAAATTAGTTGGAGAAGAACAGGGAGGCTTTAGGAAGGGAAGAGGTTGTGTAGATCAGATATTCATTCTTAGATCTTTAGTGGAAAAGTTTCTAGAGAAGGGAAAGAAGTTGTATGCGGCTTTCATGGATTTGGAGAAAGCATATGACAGGGTGGATAGACAAGGATTGTGGAAAGTATTAAGAATATATGGAGTAGATGGGAAGCTGTTGAATGCAGTGAAGAGTATGTACAATGGTGCGAAGGCTGCAGTGCGTGTGGATGGTGAACTAAGTGAATATTTCTCTTTGAAAGTTGGGTTGAAACAGGGATGTGTCATGTCGCCATGGTTGTTCAATCTGTACATGGGTGGAGTAATAAAAGAGGTACAAGGTAGGGTAGTGGACGTTGGAGGGACCCTGGTGAGAGAGGATAGTGTTTGGAAACTCCCTGTACTGTTGTTTGCAGATGATACTGTGTTGTTGAGTGAAGACGAAGGGGAGCTGCAAGGCTTGGTGGATGAGTTTGGGAGAGTGTGTAAGAAACAGAATCTAAATGTGAATGTAGGGAAGAGTAAAGTGATGGTCTTTGAGAGAGGTGAAGTCAGTGAATGTACAGCGAGGTTGGATGGTGAGGAATTGGAAAATGTGAGTACGTCTAAGTACTTGGGTAGTGTGATGAGTAAGGATGGAGGTTTGGAGGGTGAAGTGCTTGAAAGGGTACAGCAAGGAAGAAAGGTTGCTGCTTCTTTGAAAGCAGTGATAAGAAACAGGTAAGTGAGCATGGAAGTGAAAAAGTTACTACATGACAGTATTGTGATACCAACTCTAACGTATGGAAGTGAAGCTTGGACGTTGTTGGAAGGACACAAGTCAAGAGTGAGAGCAGTGGAAATGAGTTATTTAAGAGGAGCCTGTGGAGTCACATGGAGAGACAGGCTGACGAATAAGGATATAAAGGAGCGTTGTGGTGTGGATGTGGATGTGATAGGAAGCGTTATGAGGAACACACTGAGGTGGTTTGGCCATGTGGAGAGGATGGAGGGTGAAAGACTGACGAAGAGAGTGTATGTGAGTGAGGTGGAGGGGGGAAGAGGGAGGGGGAGGCCGAGAATGAGATGGAGGGATGGGGTGGAGAGGTATATGAGAGAGGGGGGTGTGAGTTGGGAGCAGGGCAGTGAAATGGTGGGGGAAAGGGCGACTTGGAGGCGATTTGTTTGTGGCCGCCCCAATCGGGATTCAGGCGTCTGGCAATAGATAGATAGATAGAAAACTGCTAATCCTTTCATTTCAGCTGATGGCCAAGTGTATTCAAACTGGAGGTCCGATTTGATTATTGGCCAGGGAACGAACTTCATGTAACCACGACATAGTAATCGAGTTAAGGGGGTGGCCCAGCTCTGTGACAACAAGCCATCTACATACGGCAAGGTCAGATGCCTATTCTGGATGGAGGTTAGCCATGAAATATTGCCAGCGTGTACGAGCACTGGCTCCATTTCGTCAACAAAAGTGTTACAGCGTAAGGCCCGACATTCCAGGATGCAAGGTGCGGATGATCCTAGATTCTCTCCTGAGCATCTGACCACCACATTTCCCTGCTTCACCACCAGCACAAACTACAACTCTGAAACACTCCACAATGCTCTCACTGTACAGCAGCACCTCACACCACAGCATACTCGCCTCATGCACCTCACTCTTACAACACAAAAAACTCCTCAACATATCATAAAAAGATCTCAGCCTGAGATTGTCCGGCTGAAGTGAGCCGTTTCCTGCAGACGCCGGGTTTACGTCCAGATGAGCCAGAGGCAACAACAACAACAACAAGCGACCAGATTACTGACCTTAGTTTGTCCGGCGCGGCTCGAGGACAGATGCAGTTATTAACTTTTTTTTTTTCTATGAAGAGCTGTAACTTCCAGGAATCTCTCTCCCTCTCCCTCTCTCTCCCTCTCCCCCTCTCTTCCTCCCTCTCTCCCTCCCTCTCTTCCTCTCTCTCTCCCGCTCTTCCTCCCTCTCTCCCGCCCTCCCTCACTCTCTCTCTTCCTCTCTCTCTCTCCCTCTCAGCTCATATAACATGGAGCACGTTATGTGATCACATCCTGGTGTATAGGATTATATGCTCTTATTTTTTGTTGAGCTATGCGGTTCCTATTGTGTTATTATAAACACACTCAACCTGGACATCTGCGACTTCTTCAGAGTTTACAAAACTTGTTTCCATCCGATCTGATAAACCTGAAACCTGTGCAGCATGTTTAGAACAGCGGCCCTTTCAGTCTTAGGCTGAAAACACACACGAATACATCATACTGAGATTATTGGCATGAAGGTGAATGACGGTATACAGGAGTTCTTATCTTTATCCTGTCGTTTATCCCATGGTTTGCCATGATTAGTCACTTGCCCACCCCACAAGAAGGAAGAATAACCAGGATAGAATTTGTAAATTATAATTATAAATTCTTATTTAAACAATTACTCGTCAATCAACAGTGGTGTGAAAAGTAATTCAGCAGAAAAGAAACACCTAACTCTTATTCAAGAATTGCTCGTTATTATATCCGAATGTACTAGTAAAAAATGTTTAAAAATTTACAAATAAGAACAATCAACATTAAACATGCAGGGTTGCCTTTTGCCTGTGACATCGTTTAATTACTGCTTTCGTATTAGCTATTTTTTTTATTGTTGAATTTTCATAGATAATACTGGACTTGGCATTTTCACTCCCAGGTATGGATCTTTATTCTCCTTGAGGTAAGTTTATTCCTGGTTAAAAACTGATATATATTTATTGAGGAAAAACTATCTTAACTCATGCCTGCTTTACAGATTGAAACGCTAAACGAAGAGGTCAGACATACTGCCTTGAATGTTCTCTTTCTGCAGCAGCAGTTTATATTCTGAAGCCTTCCAACCTTGGATCTTACCTTGCTGGCTCCTGTAACTCACTAGGCTTAATATAATCGTCTGGCTGGATTACAGTACTAAAACTGTCCTGAACCTGAGAGGCTTCTTTTGACTGATAAGAGTACAGAAATGTATCACAGAAAATTATGCAATAACTTCAGCGACACAGTTATTACGGTATATCTCAAAAGGCAAAGTATTATTTACCAAAATGTCTCCGCTACCTAGGGGAGAGAGAGAGAGCTATTTCAGTACGTACTCTTGATAACAACGACCTGTAAGTACTGCACTTGGACGGTTGCGTGTCCTACTGTGTGGGAGTGATAGGGTATTTTTATTGACACGGTATTTATTTATTTTGTGCCTGTGACTGTCCCCTATCTGCAAAAAATACTGTTCGTGCAGGTAAGGTTGAGCCCAGCACCTACTCCTACTTCCCAGCGTTACACATACAGTATATTGACCAATGAGGTGCTAAGGGAACTGAGCAAGGCTACTTAGTCCAGACGTTTAAGGCTAGTATGCCCAGTCGCTCGTCCTTGAGTGGCATTATGTGCTCCGGAAACTCAGATCGTACTTAGACGTAAACCATTTATGGGCCACCTCTGACTGGAGCATCTTAACCCACAGATCGCCAGGCTTACTTTAGTTCGTTATATGGCACCATCCAACGAAGTAAATTGTTTTCTGAGTTACAGGGAATTATTTGGCTTCTTATTCACTGTACTCACCTGAAGGCAGCACTGCATCGAGTATGTGAATAGTGAGCACCCCCGGCCGCCTTCCTCCTACATTTGTTCGTTTTCCTGAGATTTACCACTTACCAGGCAGTCCCATCTCCGTAGCTCTCCTTTCCTCCAGGTGGGTGACATCTCTCACAACATTTTGGTCCTTTCCCCGCCAATGACGATTATATTTTGAAATTTACCGTCTCACAGTATGCTCTTTCCACCGAGTACATAGGCAGTACTGGCTCCCAAATATCTTGGAATATTATTAGGTATTCTGATATGCACAATTCTCAAGAAGGAACCGCAGAGGAAGTTAAGACGAAGGGAAGCCGGTATAATGTGCGGTTGAGTTTCAGTGGTCAGAGACGAGGGTAGGGGCAGGGTTTATAGGGGGAAGAAGGGGGAGGGGTGATGGTGGAGTAGAAAGAAGGATGGAAAGGAGGATAGCTGGGCGACACGTGAATAGACTGGCAGGACGGGGAAAGAATAAAAAAGGAACTGAGGGCGCGGGAAAGATGAAAAGGGAAAATAGACGGGGGGAGGGATAAAATGAGGAAGTAAGGAGGGAGGGAGGAAGGAGGGTATATGAGAATGGAAGAAATGAAGAGTGAGGAGAGATGAGGGGACAGACATATGAATAAGACAAAACGAAGCAAGGAGACGAGGAGCAAGAAATAGGAAAGAAGAGAAAGGGGAAGAGAAGAGACAGAGTGAGAGGGGAAAAGAGAGAGATAAAGAGAATGGAGACGGGAAGGAAAGAAAAAATAAAAGAAGAAAAAGAAGGAGAAGGTGGAGGAGGAGGAAGTGAAGGGAAGAGAGAGGGGGGAAAGGAGGAAGGGAGGGACAGGGAGGGTGAATGCGAGTGGGCAGACAGGATAATTCTCCTCCCCACCTCCACTTCCATTTGCCATTTCTCCACACTTACGCTTAAATAACCACCTATAGCTAATTACCTCCCATTAGTTGATGCCTAAGTATTATCGACGGCATATGATTCCCCTCACAAACTCTCCACAGCAGCATAAAATAACAAGGAAATGCCGATGATACTGTTCAGCATCGAGAAGGGCGGGTGAACAGGTGTACTATAGTTGCCACGCACTGTTTTTTCGGCAGTTTCATCTATTTTAACCCCTACCGCTCGAAAAAATGAGTCATGCAAGCTACCACACACTCAAAATACATTATTAACACATCCTAAAGCATGAAAGTTGTTAACAAGAGTGCGTGTATTACAAAATAAGGTATAAAATGAGTTGAATAAAAGTAGCTGTAAACTAAACGGGCATCACACAAGGCGAGGTTGACTGAAGAATCCAGTCAGTGTGTCTCTTTACCTGTGAGCGTGAGTGTGCGTTCGTTTTCCTCCGACCGCCAAGCCCATGGACTACAATTGCCCCTCTGTAAGCACACGCAAAATAAGGGCAATCGAGAAAATTACATGGGTGTGATTATCGCGTCGCGGCAACACAAGACTACCAGGAAGTATGCGGCAATTTGTGATTATCTTTTAAAAAACAATGATGAATCATATAGCATTACCTCAGAGATAATTGTGGTAGGGAGAGTAACGGAGGCTTTGCATTACGACTAAATAAATAATGCAGTGCTATAGCCCTGAAACTACTCCCTGTTTAAGTATTGTTTTTCCAGGCCCCTGTGGCCCACTCAGCTGAACATGGTCGTCTGGCGGTAGCTGGAATATAAAATAAGAATAGACGTGATCATGAGAGGGCTAAGTGTACGAGAATAGTAATAATACTGTGAATGTGGCCTTGAAGCTACTTCATGACGTGTTTGAAAAGTAATTGCACAGGAACAAAAATCTATTAGTGTTGAATTTACAAGCATTGATGTGAGAGTCAATATTTAATCGTTCTTTTTTTCTTCCTACACATCACCGTTATGCAGTTTGGTTCACTTGCAGGCAGCTGTGAACATGCGCCTCATAGTGACGCTAAGAAAATAGTATTTACTTATTTTTACCTTTTGACAGCGCTGGGGTTCTTTGAGCTTCGCAATACCGTGAGGTGTATGGTGGAATAATAAACAAAACGTAGTTCTCAGCTCTTGATCAAAACTGCTAGTGGAGATAAAGGATTCTACCATGGTGAATTACTGAGGCTAATAAAATCATCTGACGTTAGCCATAATAGAATGCAAAGTTCTCTGTGCATGTCGCAGTCAGAGGGTTCAAGCCTTTCCCTCAGCTGTGGCGAATAACGAAGCGAAGAAAATTGGAATAAAACGAATCGTACTTGTACGAATCGTTCACTCAACTGTTGACATATCTCGCCAAGGTTTCTAAAAGGCTAACCCAACCGCTGGTCTGATTTAGTGCAACCAGTGGCTGTGTAAATTTGATGCACTGTGTGAAAATAACTAATAATACTCGTACAGAATCTACATATTGATAAAACCTGCTTATTTGAACATAGAGCAGAACTAGTGATGTTACGAAAATCATATGAACAAGTGCGCGAATGTTAGGAACGTAAATGAACGAAGGGCACAAACATTGCGAAAATAAGTTCGTACATTTTATTACAGTTGTGATTAGTGCATAAATATTACGAAAAAAGCACCAACTGTATCAGTGTTCCAAGAATTACGTAAGTGTTTCGAAAATTAATAAAAACAGGTATAGTTAAAAAAGAAATTTCACGTATTCTAACAAGATTAAATAGATAAAAATAAAAATATTAACTTAAAAAAACGGGAAAATTCAAATACCATTCCAACAAGATTTGATAAAATTTTAACCTAAATGCAGTGTAACAGTCGAGCAATTCCAGTTATTCCATTAATTTAAAATGATACAACCAGGTCTCTCAGTGGCTCTTGAAAGGCTATGCACCCCCGCCAACACATGCTAGAGAGAAAAAACAGTACGTGGGCAGGTGACGGTGTGGGCCGGGGTAACTTAACTGTACCATACACCTCCCCAGGGTACACCGCGGTGGTGGTGGGGATGACGGGGCTTCGTAAGGCCATCTGTGACTAATGTGAAGAGACAGTGATGCGTGAGACAGCTTCAACGAAGTGTCTGATGTGAGAGTTACTCTGTAATGTAGTCAGTGCTTTGTCGCCAGTGCTTTGTTATATACTGTATAGTTTCTGTAGATAGAAACACAAGACACGTGTAAAGCACCCCAAAAACAGTGGATGTCGCAAATAAAAAACTCCTTCAATAAACTTGTAGAGGTAGGAAATTGCATCAGCTTGCTTAAATAAACTTAAAAGCTGAAATTCTTGCAATGAAACGTTAAAGAGATGGTCATATATCAACCTTGTTAATCCTAGTTATGCCAGCGTCACAGGGCCATCATTAATTAGTGTAAGTGCCGTAAAGAAACACGAGGGTTCTTCCTAAGTTTGCTAGATGCTACCAGTGTGTTATAAAATACTGAGTGATTTAGTTACTTCATATACTAATCTGCCAGGCGAGCTCAGGACTGAAATGAGCTGGGACGTTGACTTCAGAGCGTGCTAAGATCCAGAGACAGTAAAAATGGAGCAGCACGCCGGCAACTCCTACGTGCTGTACAGGTCCACCACTTCCCTGGCGTCTGTTGGCATCAGCGAGGGAGGCACGGAGGGGGACAGCCATCATAACTTTTCCTCCCTCTCGACTCAAGGCTCTACTAATGACTTGGCGAGAGACTCCAACGCCTCCCTCTCCACCCAACTGTGTTTCTCTCCCTCCCCTCCAGCAACCCAGCTCTTTTCTCCCTCCCCTACCCTCCCTGTTACCTCCACTCCCTCCTCCCCATCACCTATCCTGGTGGCCAAGACCACTAAAGGACTCACAAGCTCCTTTAACCAGTCCTTCATGACCGAGGTTCACTGGGAAGTCCACAAGGCCCAACATCGCACCTTGAGGAACACCGCCGGATTCGACAACTCTCTGGAAGATTTTGACGTGGGATCCGACAGCGGAGATGAGACAGGGCTGGGAGCAAGCGATAACGAGACCGAGAGAGATCACAAACGCCACCCCGCTGATAACGATAGCGATAAGAACAGCTGGGAAACAGGGTCGACCTTGAAAGAATCCGGGAACCTGACCGATAGCCAAAAAGGGGAAACCATTGTGAAGCAGACCACTGGGATCAAAACCGAATCCAGGATGAGCATTTCAGCAAATTATTATAGAGAGAAATACCCCCTGCCTTTTGATGATGAGTGGAAGGGAGTTGAGTTGTTTATTAGAGAAGACCAGACAACCGAAGTCACCCATCACACCCAGGGAAGGAAACGCTGGGAGAAAAGTGCTGGGGATCGGAAGGACAGCCTCGAAATCGGCCCTGGGAGCGAAGCCAAGACCAACGCAGAGACGGATTTGGAAGAGACCACCGATTTCTACGATGAGACGGACATGCCCGAAACGGATTTCAATGAAACGGACTTGTGTGAAACTGACAGCGAGGACGAGGGTGAAAAGAACAATGAAACGGACCTCGGGGAAACGGACTGCAATGAAACGGACTACAACAATGAAACAGATATAGGAGACACCGATTATAACAATGAAACAGACGTCGGAGAAACTGACTACAACAACGAAACGGACATAGGAGAGACAGATTACAACAATGAGACGGACATCGGTGAGACGGACTGCAATAACGAAACAGATATAGGAGAAACGGACTGCAACGAAACTAGCGTCGGCGGTGAAAGAGACAGTGGCAGTACAGCTAATGCCGAGGAAAAAGCCAACACTGAAACAAACAACAAGGGCGATACTGATAAACAAGAAGCAAGTGGGAAGAAAGAAAGTGACAACTCCACGAGCGTGAAGAAAGTGGAGCCAAAAAAGCGCGCGGCTGGGAGCAGAGTAGTGGTATCGGAGGCCCGCGAAGACGAAACGAAAGCTAAGATGAAAAAAGTCCGAGTCAAATTGGATCGCCAAGGCAGAGAGATCAGCAGGCCTTGTCACGGGGAGGTGGAGCTGGAGAGACCAGAGAAGGAAAAGCAACAACAGAGGAAAGTCAGAACCAAAATAAGGGAGAGAAATAAGGCACTAGCCGCAAGACAGCAGGCCCAAGCACAACTTGGCTCACAAGAGAAGGAGGCGATTCGAAAACTCCCACTGCCGCCTACAAAACTTGACAGCCAGATCGAGGGGAACGAGATGGCTACCCCTGAACTAGAGGCACACTCCCTGGAGCGGGAAACACCCTTGGCATCCCTTTGCCAGGATCAAGAATCTACGAAGATGGTGCGGGAACTTTCCGTGATGCGCTCCCGACTGGCCAATCTTCGCAAAATCATCCACGACAAGAACGAGGAAATCAAGGAGCTGAAAGCGCGCATGAAGATCGAGAAGACCAACGCCAGAACTCGGGAACTACAAAAGGAGAAACAGGTAACTATTAATGGGTGTGATTTTTAACTTCTGCCTTTCCTTTGCCATCAAGAGTACGGCTATTAACCTTAAGAGCAAGGTACCGGTATCTGAAAAGGGTTAGAATTTGTATTGTAATACCATACATTAGACTGTGAATTTCTTGAGAGATCCAAACACTTCTTTACGATTGAAGGAAAAGGAGAGGATGAATATGACAAATGAGTTAGGCGAAGTGAGTGTAAATTTTAAAAAGTAAGAATGTAGCTATGTCGATCTTCCCTCCCCCTCTCTTTCTCTCTCTCTCTCTCTCACATCACTCAAGCTTGTTTAATTTTCGACCAACCTATTCAAGGGATGAACTTTTTTTGCGTTATGAGCTTACGCAATAAAATAATCCATATAATTAAGTTCATAATACTATACCGTGCGGTTCGTAACACAGCATACCAAAACGAACTATATTTAAAGACCAGAATCCTAGGAGAGAATCTTAACACAGAGAATACTCCTAACAAAGGAAAGTTATCAGAGAGCAATTTTAATACAGAGAAGAATATTTACAAAGGGATGTACCAACACAGGAGAATGGTAACAGAGAAAACTACTAACAAATGAACTGAAACAGAAAAGAATCCTAATGCCAGAAAACAGGAAAATCGTAACACATTAGAATATAAACAGAAGATAACTAACAGTGAAGAAAGTAAAGACAAATAATGAAAAAAATAGCCCAAAAATTCAACCAAGACATAAAAGATTCCTAAAGCCTTAACACAGAGAAAAAGAATAGGCATAGCAGAGAGAAGCCAAGCAGCGCAGAGAAGAATCCTAATAAAGAGAATAAATGGAGAAAATGTCCATGCGAAGAATATGAAAAAAGTGGAAATAAAACTAACAGGCGAATCTTACGAGAAAAGATCTTAATGCAATAAAATCCAGGACAATTATAACTGACAGAAAAATCCTAACAGAAAATGTGGTTATCCCCATCCCCATGAAAACATCTTTTCGTATTTTACTCATGCTGTCTTTCGACATTAGTCAGCTTAGAAACGACTGTCGAGGTAACGTATAACCCCATCATTATTAGGGGGCTCTCGAAACCAAAATAAAAATCGTCATTTTGCAGTAACTATCACAAAAGACGTTATCGAAGTGAAGGTAAAACAGAGACAAGAAATCGAGCGCGAAAATACATTAAGGATATGGTTAATGATTTCGAGAAGCATGTTAAAAGAGAATGTTCTTCTTTCTTTCTTTCTTTTTAAGAGAGTGTGTGAAAGATTCCGTGGGACTAAAAGTGAAATGAGTTAGAATGGAAAGGGAAAAAAAGATGGTGGGTGATTTACGATCTATGAACCGGAAAGAGAGAGAGAGAGAGAGAGATGAGAGAGAGAGGGGGGGGGGGAGAGAGCGCCTGAGCCAGAGCCAGAGCCACCCAAGAGGAAGAAGTGCTTGACCATGAAGTGAAAAAAACCCACCCATAAGGAAGAAGTGACTGGCCATGGAGAGAGAGAGAGAGGGGGGGGGTGGATCATATGATGGGACTGTGGCTGGATCTGCAGGATATCACTGAGGTTTTGCCAGGTTGGGTACTCCTTTTATGAGACCCCTCGCTGTGTGTGTGTGTGTGTGTGTGTGTGTGTGTGTGTGTGTGTGTGTGTGTGTGTGTGTACTAAGCATGGATTAGGCTACGCAGTCCGTTCCCAAAGGCTGTGTAGTCCTCCCACGCACTAGCTATTGTCGCCACACTCACACGTCACCACATGAATACTAATACATAATCTTCTGTACTTAGGAAGACGTAGGAAAGGAAAGAGGAGGGAAGGTGAAGGAAGATAGGGAAACGAGAAAGGAGTGATGGAGTTGCTTTCTCCCTCTAGCTTTAATTTATTTCACAACGATTCCTGGCACGGGGAGACAAAAAAAACAAAAAAAAATCTACGGACCGTTTTAACGAAGCACAAATCACCACATTGTTCCTAACTCAGCCGAAATTGATCTGACCAACTTAAGCTCACCATTCTATTCATCTATCACAGCTGTGTACTTATAAACATATTTTCTTCAGTGGTGTATTGCCGTCTACTCATTTGTCTGGCTTTAAGTCTTAACCCGGGGATAAGTGTGAGCTATCGTGTGTGTGTGTGTGTGTGTGTGTGTGTGTGTGTGTGTGTGTGTGTGTGTGTGTGCATAAATTCTCACAATAGCTTCAATAACAGCTGCTGTATATATATATACATGACTTGTCAGATATCCTTCGCCGTTCTAGCTGTTGTAGTTTCGACTCGGGTGAAAATTAACTAGGCCTCGAAAAGACTTCCTGCTAGTTGAAGAAGAAGAAGAAGATAGATAGATAGATAGAGAGAGAGAGAGAGAGAGAGAGAGGGGGTGTCCATGTTCAATAGGCTATTCTGGCGTGTGCATTTATACGTACAAAATAACGTGTGTGTGTGTGTGTGTGTGTGTGTGTGTGTGTGTGTGTGTGTACGGTCGAGATCAAATAGCCATTCACTGTACGTGGTGTTAGGCTTGGATATATACCGGTACGTAGCCAGCAAAAACCGTTTCTCTCTCTCTCTCTCTCTCTCTCTCTCTCCACAAGCCTATACAGCCTACATTAAGTGTTTAAAAAGTTTGTATAGCATGGCCTTCATCATCAGTCATATGTTTTTATATTTTTTGCCAAGTTATTCCTCAGCCGCTTTACTACGATAGGTCTGCCCAAAACAGAATAGATCCTTTTGCCAGTAGCATGGAATTATTAACAAACGTCTTCGTGGTGAACCCTTCGACTCCTTCAGTACCATCACGGCTTATTTATTGGATCTTTTATACTGTTAGACTGTTTCACTAAGTTTGGGAGGGGGGGACCTCTCTCTGGAAAAGTGTTCGAAGCAATCTCCATTGGCTGTTCAGTGCGATAACGTCTCTTTTTACTCCATTCCTTCTAATTCCTAATGATTTTACTTAGCATAGGGAAGGACCTGTCGTAGGGATGGGGGTAATAATGATTGCTTCCAGCCCGGTCTGACAGCAGCGAGAGTAAACTGCAGAATGTCAGCTTTGCAATGAAGATATTTAAAGTAGTTTGACGTCTTGAAGTCACTCTGAAACACTGGTGCACGAAACATATTGACAAAGGTTGCTCAGATCCAGGTCATCTTGGCCACGATGCCGCTACCGGTACTTTTGTTGCTGATCCCCGAGGGTATATTGACACTCCCAGGCACCTAGCACTTACAATCAGGAGAATTACGAGTATAATCATCCGGTGTTAGTTAGAATAGGACACTCGGCTAGAAATTTTCTGGCTGCAATAGGGTTAGTGGTACTCGTATATACCAGTGTTAACACCAGGCCTGTATTACTCACTCAGCTGAAGAAAATCCTGTTTTGTTTTTTTTTTTATAATGAATGGAGGAAGGAAAAACAAAGGAAAAAAAAATAAGTCCATGGGCCTAAAGGCATCCTCCATTCATAAAATACTTATAACAATTGGATTTAAAATTGAGAGGATTAAATGTATGTGGGAAGCAACTCCCAGGAAGTGAATTCCAGAAAGTAGTAGTTCTGGGGATAAATGAATTTTAATAAGCAGAGGTTCTGCATTGTGGGGGAGAGAGTAAGAGTTCATGGGCGCTCCCAGCTGCCCGAGTATTTCGGGAGAAAATGTGAAGGGGAGACACAATTGAAGCCAGTTCGTTAGAGCACCCACGGTAAAAATATCGATAAAATAGTGCTAAAGAAGCAACATCTCTACGTACTGATAACGGAGGAAGGTCCTGCGTTATGGCAGGATTATTGATTTGCAGGAAAAGACTGAGAGAATGATCCAAACTATGTGTGTTGATTTATTATGTAGGCCAGTGGATGTGTAGCCTATGTCTGCGTGCACCATAACATGGAATAAAGCTGACAGTTTGTAGCTACATGACAAGTAGGCTGCTAGCATTGGGCAATATACCGTAACCATATAATTTAATTTCAAATAATTCTGACCTATTCAGTCCCTGTCTTACATTTCTAGCATAAAAATTCCTTCTGTGATAAATATTTAGGCTGTGTTTAGGGGTATGTAAATAACCCGGCAACTTCATCTGTTAGCATTACTTACTTTACGGAATGTAGGCCATGCAGTTTGTGTACACATGAATGCTTATATGGTTCGTATGTATGTATTTGTGAATATAGCCATGTATGTAATTTTGTATTTGCTGATATGTACCGGTAAATATTTTGCCAGGCGTATGCAGTATATATTTGTACCGGTGTAACTGATATGTTCAAACGTTTATGCACGCCCGATGTCATGCAAACTACAGTATTTGTCAGTTCAAATTCCGTCTTGTATACTGATACGCATACATATATTTATACTTTTTTTTTTTTTTGTCCGACTCTGGGCACAGGCTTAAGACAATTCCCTGAAGCCCAACAGCTATCCTACATGTAACTAACAAAGCATCTCATGTCACTACTTTGGCACTAATACCCACTGTCCATCCCAACAGCTATTCTACGTGTAGCTAACAAAGCTTCTCGTGACACCGCTTTGGCACTAATACCCACTGTCCATATTGCATACATACTTGGGCTGTCTTACTCGGACTGGTGTAATGATATCTACGATTAGTAGTTCATTTAGGCAACAGCGTCAAAAGTGTGTAAAAAAAAAAAAATTGCTAAGCTAAAGAGTAAGGGTAGTAGGTGGAATGACTGGCCGTCAGATCGTTCCATTACTTCCCAACCCTGGACGTGTAAAGGAATTATTGAGCGTAACCCTGCGTATCTGTCTGTGTGGGTACATTTTTTGTTTGGAGTTCGTAAAAAGGGTAGTTTCCGGGTAGTTTTGCAAGGGTTAATGGGAGAGCTTCGTAGAATAAGCTAATTAACTTTAGGATGATATAGTAGCTGGTTCTGAAACATCATTAAAGCTAACAAGGGATATTTATGAGAAATTACAATGCAATGGGCGTTGATTAACGAGAGAGAGAGAGAGAGAGAGAGAGAGAGAGAGAGAGAGAGAGAATGTATGTAGGACTACCGGTGAGATGGGAGAAAATCTTAGTGCCTTGAGTGTAGAAGAAAGAAAGGGAAAACCAAGGGAAAAAAAAAGAAAATAGTGTGCGAGTACCATTGCTGTTAGTACGAAAATTTTTAAGATTTTCATTCTAACTTTCGTCAGACGATTTTATTCAGAAGGTGGTAGAGTTCTTGTATGGAAGGGTTGGAAGCACAATTATTCCCATTCAGTTTTATGCCCTGTGTACTTTCATTCTTATTGACCGACAGTCGTAGTCAGGTTGTGATATATTTTTCGCACTGTAGCTTCAGATTACTATCGGTGCGCAGTTCTGTACGTGTTAAATATTATGACACACGGATCGACGGATACAAGGAAATGTGGTTATATCCTTGCACACACTGGCAGCCCCAGTGGTACATGACTGCTGTATCAGCTACCGCATGTGTTCTGCATTCTGTATAATATGTTGGGGATGGTCGTATAAAGTTTAATGCATACAGGCATTATCTGGCTGTTAATTATCCATCGTCGAATCATTCTAAATGTCATGGGATCCACACTGCACCAATACTTTTTGGTGCTAGTGTGTAGTTCATACAGAAAGCCCCCTTATCCTGGCGATTGGTGATTTCACAACGAATGCTGTTCTCTCTCTCTCTCTCTCTTTAAAGGGATAATTATTATTAAAAGGGATAGCGCGAAGGTATGGTGGGATTCTAGTTGAGGGGGGTAGTGTGTGTCGCATGTGGTGATGGTAAAACACGTCTGACTTCTTTGTCGCTGCTGGCTGCCTTTTTTTTTTTTTTTTTATTTAATGCAAAGCTCATCGTTTCTAATAATTACATGTGTCCCATAAATAACCGCCAAATATTAGAGGCTTTCTTGCACCTTTGAGCGTTCAGTTTTAGTAGTACGTAATGATATCTGAATGCCCAGTCAGTTTGAACATACTCGTATATCTAAATAATGTCAAGCTGTGTATGTGTGTCTGTCTGTGCGTTTGTTCATTTCTTTCACGAGAACGGTAATAGATATCAGCCTAACACCTTTTACAGCAAGTCGGGGTAAGCCCAGGGAATCAGTCAAATACCCAAAGAATTTTTTGGCAATCGCATGCAACGCGACGGCGCTAAATTTTTGGAAATAGCAACACTCGAGAATATGCGAAAATATTTTTTTTTCGACTTTTTGGTCAGAATTAGTCATTGTGGGCTAAATAACCGTATGGAAACATAGATAATGGTATTTGCAA
This sequence comes from Coenobita brevimanus, assembly GCF_032717465.1. NCBI lineage: Eukaryota > Metazoa > Arthropoda > Malacostraca > Decapoda > Coenobitidae > Coenobita > Coenobita brevimanus. Next base: position 15,565,176 of record NC_136974.1, on the reverse strand, counting down.
ACATTTTGTGATGGAAAGGCTATTGATTAGTCTCACAAGTTTTGCGGCTAAGCTGTAGTAGATTTATGGTAATATATATACGGAGAACTCGGAGTAATGTGGGTGATGGCTGAACGAGTTGAACAGAGTTTTGTGATGGTTTGGGCATATGGAGAGAATGGATAAAGTGCAATTGGTGAAAAAGATAACTGGATCAGATGTAAGAGGTGTAAGGCTGAGAGGAAGACCACGAATAGGATGGATGGACAGTGTGAAGAGAGCGTTAGAAGTGAGAGGGATGTCTGTAGAGCAAGGAAGAGTGGCTGTGCGTGATATGGATGAGTGGAGAGAAATTAATAAATGGTGACGCGCCCCGGGGGGATATTCTTCCACATTTGGTCTGATAAGCTGATGAGGTCAGGTGTGGGTAATCAGGTTGGTCCATTATGATGTGGCAGGGGTAAACCAGCTCTGCTGTAGGGCCCTGCTGCGGATATTAGTGATTGCACTGCGCAATTGACCCCTGTGCGGTGTGGTGCGGTGAGGATCTGTCCCTTCTCCCCTTCGGACTAAGAGACAAGTAAATGTAAAAGTGTGTGTGTGTGTGTATGGATGAGTAAATTGGGAGTGTGTCGTCCTGTCTCGGCTACCCCTCTTTTTGCGGGGGAAGCAGCCTAGGTATATATACCGGGTGTATATATATATATATATATATATATATATATATATATATATATATATATATATATATATATATAATCTCATCAGCCGTCAGAGTGTCCACTGCAGGACCGGCCTATCCCGACCGAAGTGGAAACGATACAGCCAATGTATTTCTACCAAGTGGCTTAGGCTGTCTGGTAGATTGTATGTAGGGTGAGAAGTGCTTGAGTGTAACTGTAGTGTTGGAGTGGCTTTGGATGTGTATGTAGTCTCCGAACCAAGTGTAATCGGCCCGCGCAAGCCGACTGGGTACAAACATACTTTATAGTATGCGACATTGGTTCAACCACAGCACCCTTTGTGTCCGCCAATGCAGTACGTGGCCAGAAGAACGCTCCCAAAGTTTACTACCGGTACCCTGGCGGGGCGTGAACCCTCGTTCTTTAGTGTACGAAAACGCACACTTTACCACTGTACCACAGAGGCACCAGAGAGAGAGAGAGAGAGATTCATTTTTAATGTTTATTAATAGAAAAACAGGCATACGCATAAGTAAAAAATATATATATAATGCACAGTTTTATCCACTTTTTCAAAATGCAAATACGAAAAAAATAAGAATTTACCGGTATGTACTTTTTGTAGGCACTGTACAATACAGTTATACCAACGCGATAGTCAGTATTAGTTACGTACCGTATGTTAATTCTGCTGGAGCCCTCCCCATGATTACGCAGTTAAGGAGTATTATTGTGTTGCTAATTAGAGACAGGTAGACCAGCAGAAAAATGCAATATAATAATAATAATAATTATATATATATATATATATATATATATATATATATATATATATATATATATATATATATATATACTGTGCATCATACATATGGTCTGTCGCTGGCTTAGCAAGAAACCAAAACTGACCGTAGTCATGTTCATAATATAAATTTTAACAAAATATAACGATGAAACTCTTAACTGACAATCTTTCAAATCCTTTAAAATGAACAGATTCTTACCGCCTCTTCCTTCAATCTCTCTCCTTACCTCCCCCCCCCCCTCCACCTTTTGTGTAATGGGGCGGGACCAACCATAAAATACTCTCCCCACCCCCTCCACCTCCCTCCATCACCACTATAAGTGTAGGGGGACTTCTTGGCACACCGTGTAGAATGACACTTTTTATTTTCTCATCGTTTTACTCTCATTTCTTTCACAGTCCTCTTTCTTTTTCCTTTTTTTTTTTTTTTATGTTGCTGTATGTATGTATCTGCTTATGTCGACAGTGTATGTAGCTCTACAGTATACTAAACAAACGTGTGCATGCATATACTTAAGTATGCATGTATGTTCTGTACATGACGTATGTGTGTATGCAATTCGCCTTACATTGGCTAGTTTCATAATTAGCCTAGGATATTTTGCACACCTTATTTCAGGAACAGAAGGCCAAGAACAGTAACTGGAAATACTGAATGGACAGTTAATGCAATGTGTTTGATTCTGAGTAGCTAACAAGTACGGAATTTAAAAGAAAAAATAAATAAATAAAATGTATGAAGATGGGGCGGCAGTGTGCCAAAAACACATGGAACAGAGTCGAGGCATTAAAAGACATGTAATCCCATCCTTACTTTTTATTTTGCAAGTCTTTATGTACTGCATGGTTAGTTAATAGTGTTACATAGCCTATGATTTCATCATCCTTTGTGTAGTTTTAACGCACAGTTGCTGCATGTTTGATCACGAGCGTGTTCTGCCTCAGTCCCCCCCTTCTACCGTTATAGTAGAGTAAGTCGTTCTCTCTGTTATTCAGAGCGGGATTTTCAGCTTTTTGTCCCCATGGCTTCATTTGCGCGTCCTTCTTACAAGTTGTATCAAGCTCTGCCGGCCCCTATATAATGAGCTCAGTCTCTGCATCATTGCCACTTAGATCTGCTCCTCATTTTGTTCACATCTCTGTCCTCCCCTGTACAGTTATTATTATTGTGAGTGCTCAAGAAATCTCCAAACATCTAGCAGCTGTGTGTAATTTGAGTATAAGTGTTATTGCATTTTTCTTGTACTGTGTAGCATAAGGTTAATTCTTAGGCCTAGTGAGGTTTTTGATTGGTGTTGGGTTTTATGTCAGTCATTTTTTATAATAGTTTGTATCTGTAATAATTTATCTGGCATTCACTGAGTATTATCTGGTATCTCATTTTATCAGGGCTGACTTAGATAAATTTACTCTTGCTAATTT
>NC_136974.1:15534787-15557287 GCF_032717465.1 Coenobita brevimanus | reverse complement strand
TATTGTTCTCACACTTCCTTTGCTTCTCCATTCAACCACATGCGAGGCATCAACACTTTCAGTACTGTGACACATTTTGTTTGTATATTCTTGCTGCTGATAATGATTATACTAAGCTTAAATGTAAAGGCTATATCCAATTCTTCCAGTTCGAATGGTCTCCTCCAAGTTAATAGAATTGTGTGGAGATCATCATATTGAAGGGCTTAAGCACTTCATCCCGAAGATCTGTTGAATATTCATTGCCGCTGCCACCACTGTTATGTAATTCAGCTAATTAGTAACCTTTTATAGTGAAGTGGTTCATGAATGCCAGAACAGTAGGCTATATCATGTCCTGCATTTCGAAAGCTGTCTCCTAACTTGAATATAATCGTGTTGAGGTGGCAAGAATGAGACAGGCAATATATCATAGTGAAGGCGTTGGTGTGTTTTATGTAGAAATAAACTGGTAAGGAAGGGATGTTAAGGAGTCTCCTCAGCACATGGGTATAGGGCATGACATCTGATTAGGTGTAGACTCATTACCGGTACTGTATAAAAGATAGATAAAACGGTGATGATCACTGCTAGAAATATTAAAATAAGCCTGCACTACTTATAAGGAAACACTGATCACCACCAACACCGACAAATCAGCATAATAAAAATAATAATAATAATAATAATAACTTGCTTCGGTTTGGAGACAAAGCTTAAATTTGTAAATAGCCATGATGCCATGATTTGCAGGTTGTATGGAGGCATTAACCTACTTGATGAACAACAGAAGAAAGCTTTGTTATCGTGTCTGTTAACTGTGCAGTCGTGTGACATTTTTAAGTTATCAGTATTAACTTCATTTCATCAAATTCAGTTTAGGCAAGACTCATCAAAAATGGAGATTATTAAAAATAGTTTTCACTATCACTTGCCTAACATGAATCTGATCGTCTGGAAATTATGGGAAGAACTGAGCTAGACCACTTAATTCAAGAGGTTAAGAATGTATTGATTAATAATAATAATAATATTAATAATAATGAAATTATAGACGTCCACACCTTAGTGTGGAACGTGGTTGGATTAGTACGCTTGCTACTGTTGTTATTTTACTTTTCCAGAGATGTGCGTATGTCAACTTCTTCTTTAATAATATCAGAGACTATCCAGTTTTGATGCTTAGATTGGCACATTTTGGCGTTTTTCGGTAATATGTTTAATTTTGAGAATATTCACATAAGAAAAACACATTACTTTTCAAAAGCATTACAACGATATGCATTGAATTGATGTTACTTCAATAGTTACCGAAATGGCACAGTTTAGGTACTCAGTTTGCCGTTTTGTTACACTCTCCGCATTGTGGTGGCGATTTCTGTAAAATGTCACCGATTTTTCACACTTATTCTTGCTGTTATCAGCCTGTTTTCTTCAGCTGAAGCACTTTTCGATGTGGGGGTTACATATGGCCTTCAGTTAATCTCCTTTAACTATTTGACTGCTTGGATTAATCTCAACTGAACAAAATCTTGTGGTGTAATCCCTAATGTAATTCCTGGACCTACAGTAGCAGGGAAAGGGCTACTGGATGTAGTTTTCTGAGCATTTTACTGCTTTTTTATTCCTCCAACTGAGCAAGCTCTTATAGTGTCAGCGTCAGTAAAGTACGGTATCCAAGTACACCAACTGCAGTGACAGGACTGCTGCATGAAAGTGTCAGGTGCCAGAAAATATACAACAGAATAAAACGTCACTGTGATGAGGCTTTATATGAAGGATTTAAGATATACCTTACAGAAAAGCGAGATGGCCGCCACTTAATTTATATGGAGGCTTTGTCCGCGGCTGCTACTCATAGTCTGGTCACGGAAACAGATGACGGAGAATCGTTAATTTTTTTCTTATTTCTTTTATTGTTTTCCGATATCCTTCCCTCCCCCCCCAGTGTTATACTTTATTTATTCCCTCTTCTTTCTTTCCTTACTTTTACAATCATTGCCTATATCTTCCTCTCTCTTCTTTTCTTTGATTTCCTTGTTTTCTTTTCGTTGTGCACTTTTACTGTCTCATTTCTTTTTCTTTTTCTTTTTTTTCTTGCCTCCTTATTTTCTCTCTTTGTCCCAATTGTTGACTTTTACCCACTTATAATCAATGTTGTTTTTGTCTTCTGTAGCTACCTTTTCCTCCATATTTTCCTTTTCTGCCTACTATGCCTCTCTCTGCTTTACCCCTCTTTATGCTAAGAAATTTCTCATGTTCATACTGGCGGATTTATTTTATTTTTATTATAAATAATGTTTTCGCTCGATTTTCTCCCAGTCTTTCCGTTTATATGGTTAGTTATGTATTTTTTTCTTCTCTCTTCCTACTCTTCACCTGTGCGCCCTCGTCCTCTTGCTTCTTTCATTATTTCCTCCTGTTTAATATTTGCTCTTCATTCTTCTCGTCCTTACCGCCTGCCCCTCCTTCCTTTGCTGTATCTTGCTATCCCTTTCTCCAACTTCTGCTTCTTCTCCCTCTTCATTGTTACATTCGTTTCTCACACTGTTCTTCTATCTCCTCGCTTTTAGTTCTCTCCTGTAAGTGTGTGTGTGTGTGTGTGTTTTTTAACCTTGTTCCTCTGCCTCTTTCTTTCTCACCCATTTATCTTTCTGTCTTACTCGCTCCTCTTCCTTCATATCTTCCACACGTTCCTTTTCTTTGTTTTCCCTCATATTCTTCTCCGTCACCGTTGCTTCTTTTCTGTTATTTCTCGTTCCCCTTTTTCAATTTTTCTTCTTCCTCTCTTCTCCATGCACTCTCATTCTCTTCTCTTTTCTGTCGCTTGCTTCTCGTCATTTCTTCCTTTTCATCCCTTTCTTTTATTCCCTATCTTCTTCCTTTACCCTCCTTCCTTATCTCCCTCTGTCTCGTCTTCTTGGTCTTTCAGATTTCCCCCATCTTTTTTGCACTATCTTCCCTCTGTCATCTTTCCTTTCTTCCCCTCGTCTTCATTGTTACTCCTCCTTCTCCTCCTCCTCCTCCTCCCTCTCTCCAAAAAGGAAAAAGTTAAAAAGTATTGCAGATAACTAAATAAAACGACAAGGTCATTGCTATAAAACTTCACATAACATCTGCCAAAAATGTGGAAAACCTCATTGCTATTCCGGCCGCCAGTCTTACTTTATTCGGGAAGTAGGCAGGGTCTTCGGAAAATAGGAATAGATTCTTTTTAGAGTTTTGGAGGGATAAAGAGGAAAAGGTTAAGTTTTGTTTTTTGCAATAATAATAATAATGATGATTGATGATGAAGGTAATAATAATAATAATAATAAATAATAATAATAATAATAATAGTGGTAGATGGGGGCGCTCACCATCCACTCACTCTTTGTAGTTCTGCTGTCGGGTGTCTACCCTTTCCTCTCCTCCATCCTCCTTTCCTTCCATCCTCTTCTGTCTTCCTTTCCTTCATTCTTTCCTCGTCCTTCTGCCTACGGGTGACTTTACACTCCCTCTTCTCTCTTTTTTTCCTTCATTCTTTTCTTTTCCTTCTGCTTATGGGTGACTGTACACTGAGTGACAAGCCAAATGATTTCCTGTACTCCAGGAAACCATTTACTACGCTGGGTGGTAACCATATAATCAAATTTTGGCGCCTGGTGGTTTAGTGGGTAATTATTGCTCTCCAGTCGGATTGAGCCGATGAAGTTTTATATCCAAGGGGTGGTTGGGGTTGATTGCTCACGAGTCACGTAATGCCACTGAGGGATGAGTGAGGTTGGTCACTCTCATCTTAAATGTCGGGACTAACAGCCTAGCCCTGGGCTCCTACACTCCTCATGGGGCAATGTAGGATTGGATGATGGATGGATGGATAATGTAATAATGATAATAATAATGATAATAATGATAAAATAGCTTAGCTGCTCATTACACGAGCACCCGTATGGCTAAGGTATAGAATTTAGGTACCGGTATTGTACAACAGTATGAGAGACGTAAAAACTCGAGTTAAGGTGAGATGGATGACGACAATAATGAATGATGAAGGATAGAGCAGTTCAGATCTGATGACGGTGTTCTTGCTAACAGTGAACATGAACTTTGCTGATTGGAAGTTTTATTTTATTTATTTATTTCTTTATTTTTTTTTTTTATGTATGAGCAATATGCCTTCAAAGTAAATGTTGATAAAAATAAAGTGATGTTTGGAGAGAGAATGTTACTCCCGGTGTAACGCACTGATGACTGGAGAAACTTAAACATGTGAAATATTGTAAGAACTTGGATACAGTGAGGGAAAATAGGAGTAAAAATGTAATGGATGTGGCTAGTAGCGTGGCCCAGAGAAGGTTGGTGACTGGTGCTCTGCAGGCCTTGATACAAAACAGGAGTGTGTGTGTGGCAGCTGAAAGGTTTGCAGGATGGAGTTTTAACACACACACACACACACACACAGAGCAGTTTTCAGAGTAGAGATGTTTAAGTAATAACTGCAAGAGGACATAAGAACTGCTGTTGTTGGGATTGATTATATAAGTATCGCCTTTCATAATTAAGTGAAATACTAATGCCAGCAATAGTAATGTCACTGTTCACCCCTTCAGTAAGATCACATTCACTGTTATATCTCCAGACTATTTTATTTAGCTGAGAAGGGAATTTTCAAGCAGAGGAAGATAGATCAATACATTCTTGACGCCTTCACTAGGGAGTTCGTCTAAGCTGAATAAAACTGTGTGGTCGTTGCAAGAGTAGGATAAAAATGGTAACTTGAAACTGAAGTGGTTAGTAATCAGATTGCCCGCACAAATTGCTTAACCCTTTCAGTATGATGACGCCTTATTTACAATTCTTGCCGCTACCAGATAGAGTAACCGCACATTAGGAAACAGTTTTCAAGCTGGATTGGGTAGATGTAGCCTTCCTTAGCCACTAGAAGGCGCTCCTAAGCTCACTGAGATAGGCCAGCACCATCAGGAATAAAATAACTAATGACGTCCTTGACTGAAAGGGTTGTCATTTTCTAGGGTAATTTGACCACTAACCTCTCACGCCAAATGTCCTAAGCAGTTAAAATCGCCTGCTTGTAGCTAGACTAGGCTAGATAATTAAAAAAAGAAAAATCTTAAAGTGACATATTTGTCATTTAAAAACTTTATTTAGCTTGGGGAAGACCTCTTGTTGTGTAGTGGTTATATATAAACTTTCCAGTCTCTGAAGATTTTCCTAATAGAATAAAATCGTGTATTGGTAGCAACAGTAAAAGAAACACCTCGTACTGAATGCTCTAATCCACTGATATTTTTCGGTTTACCTATCAGTCAGTAATGGTATATCCGTCTATTGATTATCGCTTACGTGCGATTAGGATTTGATTTTTATACTGCCGACGGCAAGACGGTAACATTCAAACTAGGAGGAGCATGCTAGAATGAAATACCAAATAATAATGCTTTTTAACAGGTTCACCATGATTACATATGTTTTGTTCTGGCTACGGTACCTTAACAGAGTCTTATTCAGCTTAGGAAGACCACTTTTGATTAGAATGATTAGAAACAATTTTCGGTAGCCCATTCACTACGATAAAGACATTATGTTAAGGCCTTCGCTACGGTGATGTATTTTTCATTTACTCTGGCTACCACAGGACGGTTTTACTCAAGTTATAAAGGATCTGTAGTTGAGGAGGAATTAACAAAGGTTATATTATTTCACCCCAAGTGGTGGGTGGGGGCCATCCACTCACTCGATGTAGTGCTGCTGTTGGGTGTCTGCCCTTTCCTCTCCTCCATCCTTCTTTCCTTCCATCCTCTTCTGTCTTTCTTTCCTTCATTCTTTCCTTGTCCTTCTGCCTACGGGTGACATTACACTCCCTCTTCTGTCTTTCTTTCCTTCATTCTTTCCTCTTCCTTCTGCCTGTGGGTGACTCTACACTGAGTGACAAGCCAAATAATTTCCTGAACACCAGGAAACCATTTACTACGCTGGGTGGTAACCATATAATAAAATTTTGGCGCCTGGTGGTTAGTGGGTAATTATTGTGCTCCAATCGGATTCAGCCGGTGAAGGTTTATATCCAAGGGGTGGTTGGGGTTGATTGCTCACATTATGCCACGCAGGGATGAGTGAGGCTGGTCACTCTCATCTTAAATGTCGGGACCAACTGCCTAGCCCCGGGCTCCTACGCTCCTCATTGGGCAATGTAGGATTTGATGTGTCCCCTAAGCTGAATATAATCGCCTGAAGGTAGGAAGAACGGGCTGCTGTAGTATTATGTCACTAGATTGAAGGAATTAATTTGGATAACACAAGACAGTGTTATTCAGCTTAACGAGAGAGAGAGAGAGAGAGAGAGATTATGTCCAGATTACCGTCCTGAGTACGATGTTGCCATGCACACTATTATGTTTTTTTGTGGAGAGATTTTTGAACTTAGTTAACTATAGCCTTCATCAAGCCTAGTACTTCTAGTGTATTCTAATCAGTATAAAGGCGTTTGTTGTCGGCTGCCATAAAATAATGTCATCTCGTTGAAGGGGTTAGGCTGCCACACCGTCTTTACCGCAGTAATTATCATAGACTTACAGGTAAACAAACTATCCTCTGTCCATTTGATTTTCGTCCATTGTCATCTCTCCGTCTTAATTATTCAGTTGTAACAGGAGATTTACACGAGAATATAGTGATAGTCACGGTGAAGTGCTGTGGAAAGGAATTTGATGTAGTATTACTTTTTTCTTGCCACTGAGCCACGGTAAATAGGCTACAAAAGAATGAAAATCTCTGTCGAGATAAGGTGGATGAACTATACAGTACTATAAATGTCGAATGTGTCTGTACAGTGAACTCTCAGGCTTCCTTATCAGTCACATGCGTCCACAGTCCTTATCACTGCGGGAAGTTTTTTTCTAACCTGACGTAGATCCCCAACCCTTTTCAGCTTAGTTGATAGTCAGGTGTAGTCATACTGAAGAGTCGACTATATTCAATAACTCATTCCTAACTCATAACAAAGACTGATCGAATTTCATGCAACCACAGCTTAGTAATAGTGGGAGTGGCCCAGTTCCTTCATGTAAAAACAGACAATACAGTTACCTTCCACATCCGGTACTGTGTATAATGGTTAATGTGACGTATCTGCCGCGTCATGTGCTCAGGTCACTAGCGATGTATTGGAAAAAAAAAAAAAAAAGTACAAGCAGGTTATATCGGTGTCGGTACATAAATCCGATATATTACTGAGGCCATGACAGCGCTAATAGGGAAATAACATGACATTACGCACATACGGTACAGATAAACCAGGTGTCGAACTTGCCTTATACAGCGAACGCGACAAAATTCCAATTCACGTCCGCCTTTACCTTGGTTTTGTGCCTCGCTGTCTTTAATTATTTTTGTCTTTGCTATTATATGTCAACCTCAGATCACATACCGGTATTTTTTTTTTTCATTTACAATAGAGCCTAACTATTTTTCTACTTTTTTTATTGCCTTTGTTTCATTTCTCTCTCTCTCTCTCTCTCTCTCTCTCTCTCTCTCTCTCTCTCTCTCTCTCTCTCTCTCTCTCTCTCTCTCTCTCTCTCTCTCTCTCTCTCTCTCTCTCACACACACACACACACACACACACACACACACACACACACACACACACACACACACACACACACAAAGAAGGGTAGGCTACGCGAACCACGTTACGTATGAGCGCTACGTGTCTTATAGACTGTGGTAACTCACATCAGAGGCTACGTTACGAGGCGTGCGTAACGTTGCATCTAGTGCGACTGACCTCACGAAATAAACTAACCAACAGTCCAAAGACGCGTAGTACACATATCGGTTGGCTCGCACAGTTCTGGTGTGTGACGGCTTTGAATCGAGTGTTGAAATCATCGTGTTTGCTGAACTGTTCTACCTCCCGCATCAACGATCGATATCTATATATATACTGATGTCTAATTAATCAGTATGGTATCTACCTTTATCACTGTCTTTTAACTCTGTCACGCCCAGATGAACTAACCAGATGTTATATTAGTCTTCGAACTTGATATATTTGTTTTTGACACGTAGAGCAGTTTCGTTAGTCAACCACAGCAACTTTCCAAAGCACCAATAGGTTTGTTGTTTCCTTTCCTTTTTACTTCTCTCCGGTCTTTCCCATCACCTGCCTACATTGTTTTATTTGTTTACGTCTGTCTGTCTATGTTGGTTCACCTGTGTGTAAGATCGCATCTCATCTCTCAACAATTTCTTCTCTCCCCCTCAACTGCAGGCGAACAAACCCGGTGTCGAATTCGTATCCTCCACCGAACTCTCCCACCTGCGCAAAGCCTTGGCCGCCCTACGCCGAGAGAAGGAGGAGCTACGAGCCGAACTGTTGGCCAAGGAGGCGGCGGAGAAGGAGAGGAAAGTGGAGCTGAAGAAGTTCAAGCAGAACCAGGAGAGGCAGATAAAGATAGCCAGGAATGAGGCCAGGAGGGAGGCAGCCAAAGAGAACAGGGAGGTGTCGCAACTGCAGAAGGTCCTGGAGACCAAGGATAAGGTAAGATACGAGATTTTTTTTTTTTTTTTTTAGCATAGGGAACCTTAAATATTTATTGGTATTAGATGAACACCTGCGATCAGATAAGATATGCTGAATAAATAAACAAACGAAGAAGTTAATAATATTATAAGAACTGCAACAAAGGAACTAAGAATAGCCGAGTATGAGGCCAAAGAGAATAGAGGTGTCACAATTGCATAACGCGCTGGAGGTGAAGGATAAGGTAAGTTACATGGGAGATGACGAGTTAGGTATTATACTCCCGTCAGCCAACTTCATAGTATAGTCCTGCCTGTCCAGCCACCATCCTAGACTCAATCAAGACCCGCAGTGAAAAATTTATGACTGAACTTGAACATCCACTGCAGCGTAGATCACCATCCTGTCAGTATAATGAAAATTACTTAACCCAATTAAAGACGACCTTTGGGAGGGAGTGTGGATTTACTGTTAACTTGGCCAGCACCGAACATGGTATGAGAGACTAAGATCATTATCTAGAAAACTGAAGGAATGAGAGAACTAAGGCACGTTAAGGAATGGTGGATAAAAAAAGAGAAAGAAGTGAGATGAATAGTGGATCTTGAAGACGGAAGATTGCTTAGGAGCGGGAGGCTGGAGATGGTAAATGTTTGATAAGAACGAGGGGAAGGTAAATATGGATGGCCTTGAATCAGGCGAAGGAGACAGCGAGAGAGAAATGGGAGGTTTCACAACTGCAGAAGGCGGTGGAGACCAAAGAAGATAATGAAAAGAAGATGAGTGGGGAATTGCATATGGGGAACTGCGGGTAGGAATGAAAGATTGGTATGGAGGAGGAATTATGGGCGGGAAAATTAGGCAATTATTGTGTATAAGGAAAGAAATAAATAACAAAGTGCGAAATGTTGCTGAATGGTAGGGAATGGAAGGCTAGAAATAAAAAGGATGGAAAATCTTATCAGCATAGTATGGGAGACCTACACGCTGAGAAAAATGGCGTGTTTAGTTTTTTTTTTCCCTAGCCCTCATAAGATTTTTTTTTTTTTTCAGCAAAGGTTAATAACGCCAACTTCGTGAGTCTAATGTGGTAATTTTTTATGCTTATATTTGCTGCCTCCAGACGGTATTGTTCAGTTTACTGGAAAAAAAATTCTAACCGGAAGGAGTTAGATATATTATAGACTTCAGCAACCCCTTCGCTGTTTAAGGGACTTTGGTAAATGAATACTGTATATTACAGTGGCGGTAGCGGCAGTAAGCAAAACATGCGTCATCGTGGTGAAGGGGTTGAGAGCATTAATCCTCAGAGATGGAAGGCTGATCCTCTGTTTCACGTAGTATGGGTATCTCGGTTCTTTGGGCATTCTCCTTTGCTGAGCATCCCCTGTTTTTGACACACACAGCGTAGGTGCTATACAGAGGCCCCATTCATCGTGCATTGAGTGCCGTGCTGTGTTACGTGGGTCATGGTGTTCGAGATAAGAATACACTTCATCCCTCCCCCCCCTCTCTCTCTCTCTCTCATCCTAGCATGTATCTATATCTGTCTGTCTATATCTCAGTCTTATCTCTCTGTCTGTGTATCTATCTGTCTGTATATCTATTGGTCTATCTATATCTGTCTGTCCATCTATCTACCTATTTTCATATATATCTGTATGCGTCTGTCTGTCTATCTGTCTGTCTGCCTATCTGTCTATCTGTTTGTCTATCTATCTATATTACATATGTCTTGGTTTATGTATAACTCTATTCATCTCGATTTGTCATCCTGTACGGTATCGATTTTTCTATTTTTTTTTTAAATCCATTATCTGTCTTTACTTTATCTGCCGGTCTATCTATCTGTCTATATCTATCTCTATCTGTATCTATTTCTGTCTGTCTGTCTGCCTATGTATCCATCTCTCTGTCCATCTGTCTGAATTACGTTACAGTGAGTCCCTTGTAGCCTCGCTAGGACAGTGAAGGCAAAACAATAAATGATTAAAAATAGCACAGGTCAGGCGCGTCCAGCAATAAAGAAAAGACAGTTCCCACGTGGTCTGGTGGAGGAGGGTCGGAAGGCGAGGGTCGAGAATAATGAAAAGTAACAAAAAAATACTCCCTCACCAAAAAAAAAAAAAAATGAAAGGCACCGCGCAAAATAATTCTCACACTGTATTTAATATCTCTCAACTCAACGCCGCCTCAGGGGACGGGATATCTAATTTATGTCGAGTCTGAAACATATAAACATGGTACATAAACGATAGAAAATGAAGAAGGTGTATGTCCTTAGGTTACACAGGGGTTATTAAGGCAGACAGACAATTTTTGGCGTCTTCTCGTGGAACACAACCCTGCTACGGTCGAATTACCATCCTGGTCCCCAAGTGTACTGCTGGGCGAAAAAGGACAAGGTGGGAAACAAACTGCTCCCTACAAACTGACTGGGTCGAGAATCAGACATTCTTCCATGGTTACGAGACGGATGTGCCAAACCAATCACCACCGACTTCCTCAGTAGGATAGATAATAATCCATCCATCCAACCATCCATCATCCAACCCTACGTTGCCCCATGAGGAGCGTAGGAGCCCGGGGCTAGACAGTTGGTCCTGACATTTAAGATGAGAGTGACCAACCTCACTCATCCATGAGTGGCATTACGTGAGCAATAAACCCCAACCACCCTTGGATATAAACCTTCACCGGCTTAATCCGATTGGAGCACAATGATTACCCACTAAACCACCAGGCGCTAAAATTTGTTATATGGTTACCACCCAGCGTAGTAAATGGTTTCCTGGTGTACAGGAAACCATTTGGCTTGTCACTCAGTGTAGAGTCACCCACAAGCAGAAGGAAGAGGAAAGAATGAAGGAATGAAAGACAGAAGAGGGAGTGTAAAGTCACCCGTAGGCAGAAGGACGAGGAAAGAAAGATAGAAGAAGACGGAAGGAAAGAAGGATGGAGGAGAGGACAGGGCAGACATCCGAGAGCAGCACTACATTCAGTGAGTGGATGGTGAGCGCCTCCACCTACCACAAAGGATAGATAATAATATAACAAAATTAAGTACTTAGTGCACAGTACTAAAGACGGGATGGATGACGAGGTTTGGAATGGTAATAAAAAACAGCATATTTGGGTATGGAAGAAGAGAAAGATTAAATGAACACTGTTGCGGCGGATGCAAAAAGTATTGAGATAAAGCTGCTTACTGATAACAATGTTTCAGTGATATGCCATCAAGTGATTGGGAAATAATAAAAAGCACCGAGTAACCGATAAGATATGAACGACTCATTGTCTCAAGAGGGCTCGGTAGACTCATAAAATTAGGTTAACTGAAGCGGAATAATATGTAGTGTACAGTGGCTGCAAACGAGATTGCAAAGATGGTGAGAGGAAAATTAGGTAATATGTTTAATTGCCGGCCCCGAAGACAGAGCTCGTCCGATCAGTGTTTTTAATGAACTGTCTCATGCGTACCTCCACCGGTATGATAAAAAATTGGAATATTTTGTGTGTGGGTCTGAGAAGTGATTCGTTTTTGGTGCGAATTGATCAAAAGACAAGGTTAAATGCCGGACGGTGGGTCACTGTTCTGTAACTCCTGCACATCGAGCGTCTGCCCTACACTGAGTATTATCGTTTGCCTGTAGAAAGAATTTAGCAAAATAAATCATGCTGAGATGGTTGATGCCATAAATGGGAACTAATGAATGGATCAAAACTTTCACAAATAATTTTCCTAAGATCTTTCTTATTACCACCAATACCATCACCATCACCACCACCATCATGAACCAAACCCATATTCCCACTAGAAGTAAAATTAACAAAAGTGAGCCAATGTCTGGTTTCCTTCGGTTCAAGACTGACGGAGTCCATTCGATAGACTCGAGTTTGCCGGAGACACGTTGGCTTAGGGTGGTTGCTCCAGAGCTGACCAGTCGCACAGTCTCGGTCAGTAGTTCATTTTACCACCACCAAACCCTGTCAGTATGTAATAAGATTTTGTTAGTTCTGAATAACCTAATGGCCTGAAATCTCACGTCTTCATTAAGTTTCGAACGACAGGAATATAAATGAATTTTTGTCGGAGAGTGTACGTGCAGTACTGAGATTACCCGTTAGATTTTCACTGTGGTGTTGGTCTTTTCAGTCTGTTCTCGCGTCCACCACACAGTTTGATTCAGGTTAGGAGAGTTGCCCAGCAGTGAAGGGGTTAATAAAGATTGTATTCACTTCCTAAAGTTCAAAAACATCTCCTTTACTGAGGACAATCGTTTAGGGATAGCAAGAATAAAATCAACACGTCATGTCATTAAGGGGCTTAACTCCTATAATATTCATAAATGATACAGACATATTGGTCTTTTTTTCCACTCTGATATTCACTCTCGTTTGGTTGTGCAGTGTTTGGTAGTTGTATAGGTAGAAATGAGCAAGCAATTTTTGCAAAACTATATATATATATATATACAGTATATATATATATAATTTTTTTTATTTACATCTGTATTTATATATATTAACAGAAGCCGTATTTATAAAGTCTGCTAAGCGTAAATTGTGAATGGGATTGCTTGTACGGACGTTTGTTTTCAACCAGATAGCTACCAGACTCTTCAGTCAAACTGAAGCGATTATTAAGGTGAAAATTACGACAAAAATGTGATTCCTGTTAATAATTAGGTGGTATGTAGACTTGTTTATCCTAGGAATGGGTTATGATCCTACATAAATACGGCCTTTGACATACAGATGAGCATGTGGATTAACGGCCTCCATCCCCATGTCCGCCTAAAAGTGTGTGTGTGTGTGGGGGGGGGGAGTGGAAGTGATATTTGAGACTAGGAACTGGTGTAAAGCGACAGATGAGAGACGGTAATGTAATACTGTGACGAAGAGAGACAGGACTGGGAAGGGAAGCATGATTCACTCAAGTTGTCAAGAGCTGTTTGCAAAGAGCTATATCCGCTTCCAAATATATATTTATATGAACACATATTTTATTTGTTCATTATTATTATGTATTTACAAACTAAATTACTTATATACACGCACGTACATACATTGCTTTAGGCATCCCAGTCTAGACGTCGATTAAAAAGCCCGTTTCCAATGTCCAACAATCTTATGACACCAACTGTGCTCATGTTGCCAATAACCTCCACACGTCACCTGGCACCGTGATACTAATAACAACTGTGACACGCTACGGCTGTCGGTGGCAACATATGCATAACTTAACCACGCTGTCCACTGCACCACCGCATGACCCACGAGAAGGCTTGATGTTAAGGCAAAAACTGGTGGACTGAGGAGTGAAGCGGTGTTGGCTGATAAGAATACACGTACACAAAAGAGAGGCGAGATGAGATAGGGGTTACGACTGATAGCAGGGACAGATTCAGGTAGGGAAATGAGGTGATTGATAGGGGAATATGCATTGCCCTAGAGAGAGAGAGAGAGAGAGTTAGAGAGAGCATTTCACAGCTTAACTTATACCTCATACTCGTGTTTAGTTCATCAGACATTCACAGCTCACAAATATTGATCTAGCCTTTTGGGTAGCATCAGCCCGAGGACGTCTTTTACCCAATTTACAACTATTTCATTATTTTTAGGAGAGATTTTTCGAAGCACAAGGGTTGGATAGCAATGCCTTAGTTAACCCTTCCAATACGAGAGGTCTTACTCAAGATGAATAAAATCGTGTGGCGGCAGAAATAACAACTCATCGCAGGGAAAGAGTTAAGCTGAAAAAGGAAAATCGTTTGTCAAGTGGCTTCCAGTAAAAAAGAAACTAGAGTGGGGTGAAATGACTCAGTTTTAGTCTTTTTCTTCCAGGTTAATATATTTGGCCAGTTTAGAGTGATAGCGAACTTTCATTATATTCTTTTTACCCACAAAATAATTTAACAGCTTACGAGAAAACATTTTACATGGAGGGATTAAATAGTTATCATTCATTCTTTCATGTAGACCTGAATAAAATCGTCAGTAAGTTGCAAGAAAAAAAATGTATATAATGAGCACTCGCTGAAGGGGGTAAGCTCAATATCCAGAATTGAGAGAAAAAGCCTGGTTGTCGTGAAGGTGTTTATACGTACATCAGAAAACACCAGATACACCAGCAGCCCATACATCCTAAACACCTTAGTGAATACCCGCGGCAGGGAGGCAGAACAGGGGTGAATATGTATCAGAACTGGCCTGTGTTGAACTGGGTGGGGGAGGCCTGTTTTCTGTTGAGGTATTCGTTTTCTTTGGTGTGTTATTGTTTCTGGTTAAAATTCATTCTCTCTCTCTCTCTCTCTCTCTCTCTCTCTCTCTCTCTCTCTCTCTCTCTCTCTCTCTCTCTCTCTCTCTCTCTCTCTCTCTCTCTCCATATATGTGCATCCATCCATCCATCCATCCATCCATCCATCATCCAATCCTATGTTGCCCCATGAGGAGCATAGGAGCCCGGGGCTAGACAAGTTGGTCCTGACATTTAAGATGAGAGTAACCAGCCTCACACATCCCTGAGTGGCATTACGTGAGCATTAAACCCCAACCACCCCTTGGATGTAAATCTTCACCGGCTCAATCCGATTGGAACTCCATAATTACTCACTAAGCCACCAGGCACCATAATTTGTTTATATGATTACCACCCAGCGTTGTAAATGGTTTCCTGGTGTACAGGAAACCACTTGGTTTGTCAGTCAGTGTAAAGTCACCCATAGGCAGAAGGAAGAGGAAAGAATTAAGTAAAGAAAGAGAGAAGAGGGAGTGTAAAGTCACCCATTGGCAGTAGGACGAGGAAAGAATGAAGTAAAAAAAAAAAAAAACAGAAGAGGAAGGAAGGAAAGAAAGAAGGACGAGAGGAAATGGTAGACAGCCGAAAGCAGCACCACATCGATTGAGTGGATGGTAAGCGCCCCCACCTACCACAAATTTATATATATATATATATATATATATATATATATATATATATATATATATATATATATATATATATATATATATATATATATATATATATATTGTGCGTCTGCCTGTCTACACATATCTGTCTGTCTCATTACTGTTTTTCTTATCAGATGGTAATTATGATGATGACAGTAATTATCATCATCATCATAATTATGATCACTGCCAACTTCACATTCATATTATTACTATTATTCCATTAATCACATCACCAGGTAACCAATTACTCTCACACCTGGCCCAATTGACCATTTCACATGGCCTTGACAATGCCCGGGCCAGACAAGAGTGGCACTAACTGGGGGTGATTCACTTATCGGGGAGGCCAGGGGAAGGGCGGGGGGAGGCCAGGGGAAGGGCGGGGGGAGGGGGAGTGGGGAAGGTTGGGGGAAGAAAGTGGAGGGAAAAGGGGGAGTTATAGGGGGTTGCGTGGTTGGATGAAAGAGATGGGGAGTGGGGAGAGGGAGGGACATGGAGGGGGAAGGGGTAAGGGAATTGAGGATGCGGGGGAAAATAGAATGTGATCAGAAGGGAGAGACAAAGGGTAGGGAATGAAAGGTTGAATGAGGTGAGGGCAGTGGGTAGGAGAGGGGAAAGAGGTAGTGCCTTATGTGGTTTGAGGAAATGGATAGAAGGGGGGAGAGGAGAAGCTTGAGGAGTGAAAGTGAGGAGGAGATGAGGGGAGAGAGGCGTGATGTAATGTTGTCTGGGGAAAGAAATGGGAAGGAGATGATGGGGAGAGAGGAAGTAGAAAGGAACAGAGAGGGGGGGGAGGTGGAGAATGTAAGGAAGAGGAGAGAAAGGGAGGAACAGTCACAAAAACAGAGGGAAAGAAATGACAGCAGGAATAAAGCGAAAGGATCAGAAGAGAGGAAAAGGCAAGGAGAGAGAAAGAGAAAGAGAGAGAGAGAGAGGAAGGGGGAGGTCAACTAGTGTCAGTGTAATTTAATTAAAGGGGAGAGAAAAATATTATGATTAGGTAAGAGTGATAGAGGGAGGGGGGGGGAAGTGGGAGGGAAGAAGGATAAAGAAACGGAATAGAGAGAGGAGAGGAAAAACAGCAGAGAGAGAGAGAGAGAGAGACCGAATTTGATGAAAGGAGGATGAGAATTGGGTGGCTTGCTGGGGGAGAGGGAGGGAGGAGAAAGACGAAGGGAGGGGAAGAGGAAGGGAAAGAAGAGGAGGGAGGAGGAGAGATGGATAGGGAAGAGAAGGAGATTGATAACAAGATGGGAGGGAATGGAAGGAGGGAAAGTGAGAGAGAGGAAAGAAACGAGAGTCAAAAATAGTGGAAAGAGAGAGAGCGAGAGAGAACGGGGAGGAAAAGAGAGCTGACAAGAGAAAGAGGAGACTGCTGGGGAGGGGATAAAGAAGGGGCTTAGAGGAGGGGAGGAAAGAGGAGTGGAGGGGGAGGAGGGAAGAAGAGTAGCGGGAAAGAGGAAGGGAGTGGAGGGGTGACGAGGAAGAGGAGTGGATGTTGAAAGGAAGGACTTGGAAGATGGGAGGAAACAAGACAGGAGGAGGAGAAGGAAAGAGAGTCGAAGGGGAAGGGGAGTGCAGTGGGAAAGGAAAGTGGAGGGATAGGTGAACGAGAGTGGAAGAGGAGAGGAAAGGGGACTTGGAGGAGGAGAGGAAGTAGAGGAGAGTGAAATGGATTGGAAGTGGGAGGGGAAAGGGATCGAAGGAGAGGAGGGAAGAGAAGTAAAGGGGAAGAGGAAGAGGGGTTGAGGAGGAAAGGGAGAAGGGGAGTGGAAGAGGAGAGGAATGAAGAGTGGAGGGGCAAGGAATAGGACAGTGGAGGAGGGGAAATTGGAGGGGAGTGAAGAGAGAGGGTAAGGGGAGTGAAGGGGAGGAAGAAAGGGCGTGAATGGTAGGGGGTAGGATGATGGAGGAGGGGAGATGGAAGAGGAATATGGGAGTGGAGGGGGAAGGGAAGTGTAGGAGTGGTAGAAGGGAAGTGGAGGGGAAATGGGAAGAGGACTGGAGAATGTTTGGTGTCCGACACGGCGCTAGATCGGTCCCAAGCTGGAGTAAAAAACAGTTTGGGGAATTGTCACGGGGTTTTTAATGAATAAGCAATATTAAAGAATATTATTCAATAATCTTGAGAGCAAGACAATGAATTGTCTTATGAAAATAAAGCAATGTTTACTTTATTTCGGCTTACTTCGCCGATTCTCTAAGGACGAGAATTTATAAACTTTCTCAACAGTACACAGCAGAGACTAATTATTCACACGTGCTGTTTATTAGTACTGTTGGCCTCTGGAGAAAGTGACTCCACCCCTGACAATCAATAACTAATGTATCTGTAACTGTAATTATAAATGAATATTTGACTTTCAGACTGTAATTGTAATGTAATTGAACAATGAAATCATCATTCCAATTTTAATTGCAATTAAAAGATTCAGGGAAGTATTTGTATTTGTAACTGTAACTGATATTAAAATCTGTAATTGCACCAACCCTGGCTGACACCCATGCATCAGTCCTGACTGAGACATCCCTTGTATACATTTAATATGGACGGTAGATGTTAGTACCGAGGTGGGGACCGGTGAAGGTGCGTGGCACATTGGAGGCCCAGCCAGACCAGTGGTGAGGTAGCACTGACCACCTAAAATTTCCTGGGATATACCCTGGGGATCCTTCTAAAGGAGTATCCTGGGCCGACTCAGTAATTAGGCATGGCCTCCCCTTGGCCACATCAATTTTAATTTCGTATCTACCCTCTTGGTGGGAGGACTGCTGGGCCTCAAGGAACAAGCTATAATGCCTATGCTCAGAGTAGGACTCTTAAAAATAATAACTTTAGGTCCTTTATAGGTGGCCCGACCTTAAGCTGAATAGAAAATAGAAAGACGTACAATCTAATTAGGGAAGTTTAAATTGTTACGAGAGTTGAGTTTCAGAACAAGGGGGCGCAGCACGAGGAAGTGTGTGTGTGTGTGTGTGTGTGTGTGTGTGTGTGTGTGTGTGTGTGTGTGTGTGTGTGAGAGAGAGAGAGAGAGAGAGAGAGCGAGTGGAGGGTGGACATTAGATTACCCCCTAAAATACCTGAGGTAAAGTGATCCCACAACCTCCTCTACCCTCCTTCCCTTCTCTGCTCCCTCTCCCCTTTTCACTACCTCCTTTCGTCCACCCCCTTTCCCCTACGTCTCCCTATCGTTTTCTTTCCTACCTTCTTCTTTTCCCCTCTTTTCATCCTTTTCTCCCTATTCCTTCCTCTCTTTCACCGCTCCCTCCCCTCCTATCTCTTCTCCCCTCTTCCTTCTCTTCCCCCCCATATTCCTTCCCTTCCTCCCTCATCTTTCCATTGCTTCCTTTCCCTTCCCTGTAACTTCTCTCTTTCCCCTTCTCCATTCCTTCCCGCCTCTCTCTCTCTCTCTCTCTCTCTCTCTCTCTCTCATATATTTATTCCCCTCCTTCTACCCCTCCAGAATATTTATGAAGCTAGTAAACCGTCTCTTGCCTCATTCCTCTATCTCTTCCTTACCATCTTTTCCCTCCACTTCTGCTCCTCCCCCTTCCCTCCATCCCTCCTTCTTCTCCCTCCACTTCTATTCCTCCCTCTTTCCTCCATCCCTTCTTCTTCTCCCTCCACTTCTACTCCTCCCTTTTCCCTCCATCCCTCTTCTCCCTCCACTTCCCATCCTTCCCTCCATATTTTTACGTACAACCAAAAATGGATGTCTAGCGCAACTTCAGTAGACTTTGATTTGCTCTAATGATGAAAGCAGAGGAGAAGGCATCATCATCATCATCATCATTATCATCATCATCATCATCATCATCATCACCATCATCATCATCGTTTTCTTTCTTCCCTTTCTATTTCCTGCTCACTCATGGAGGTGGGAGTGGCCAGAAACAGGAACAGGAAAATACGAAAGCAGGAAAATTACCGACAGAGTGCACGTTACGACCATACATTCGGTCACTCATCATCCACGCCTTCGAAATTCCCGGCTCCACCTCATAGACCTAACGTTACACACACACACACACACACACACACACACACACACACACACACACACACACACACACACGGTAGAGAGGTGGCTTGCGGTCCTACCGGACCCAGGTTCAAATCCCCGCAGGGGCAGGGAACATTTTATGGATTTGAATATCATTACGGCAGACTTTACCGATCTACCAGAAGACCGGGCGACATGTCGTAAAAATACCCCCGCTAATACCATTACACCAGTCCTGTATGAGACAGCCCTAGCATGTAGTTAACATGGACGGTGGATGTTAGCACCGATGTGGTGACATGCAGAGGTGTACGATATGTAGGAGGACTACTGGGCCTTGGGAGCAGGCTGAGAAGCCTATGCTCAGAGTCAAGCACATAAAACACACACACACACACACACACACACACACACACACACACACACATACACACACACACACACAGTCTCTCTCTCTCGAAACGCATTATAATGCTTGTGATGTAAAGACTTCGGTTGAATGCGAAGATGGCAAGTTAAAGCGAGCCTTGTTGTGTGTATGTCTGTTCACACCTCATTCACTGCAGTTTTTCGTCAGTAATTTTGTTTTCTCCACATCTTCACCCCGATGACGTATATATACATTTTACTCTTGCTGCCATTAGATTATTTTCATCTCAGGAGTAATATATATAATACGTCCACTGGCTGAACTAGTGAACGTCCATGCCTGGGTTATTTACACTAGCCATAACAGTTCATCGGCGTGACCTTCCACACCGCCCTCTACCCTCAGACACACATTCCCAACCTTCAAGCATAATCCTGATCAGACCCATCGGCTCTGTGTGGCCGTATCATCCCATGCCCCTCTTTCCTGCACTTTGATCAGCTGACTTTGTTACTTAACATGTCACCATCTCTGTTTCTTACTTTATAAGTGGTAAGTGGGGGCGTTCACCATCCATTCACTCAAAGTAGTGCTGCTCTCGGGTGTCTGCCCTGTCCTCTCCTCCATCCTTCTTTCCTTCCATTTTCTATCTTTCTTTCCTTCATTCTTTCCTTGTCCTTCTGCCTACGGGTGACTTTACACTCCCTCTTCTGTCTTTCATCCTTCACTCTTTCCTCTTTCTTCTGCCTGTGGGTGACTCTACACTGAGTGACAAGCCAAATAGTTTCCTGTACACCAGGAAACCATTTACTACGCTGGGTGGTAACCATATAACCAAATTTTGGCGCCTGGTGGTTTAGTGGGTAATTATTGTGCTCCAATCGGATTGAGCCGGTGAAGATTTATATCCAAGGGGTGGTTGGGGTTTATTGCTCACGTAATGCCACTCAGGGATGAGTGAGGTTGGTCACTCTCATCTTAAATGTCAGGACCAACTGCCTAGCCCTGGGCTCCTACGCTTCTCATGGGGCAACGTAGGATTGGATTATGGATGGATGGTTGGATCTACCTTACACTCACCACATACTTTCCGTTACCCCTGCACTGCTGTTACGTATTACACATCAACCTTGCCACCTACAGACGTTTTTTTTTTTTATTTTACTCGGCTTAGCAGAAGCATACAGACCTCATAAAGCGGTCCTGTATGTGAACGATTTTCCTAATTTCAGTAAAATGGTCTGGAGGCTTGAAGAACAAAAAGGCCTTGTATGTCATTGTACATAAGAGGTTAAGTGTCGCACTTCTACTAGAGGGGTAATATGCAAAACAGACTTCTAAGGAAGACGTCTAAAGAATCCATGACCCTCGCATAGGTCGGGCCTAGAAATATATATATATATATTTTTTTTTCACTGGTGTGAACTTCGACATACGTTAGATAGGCCGGCGCAGAGCCCTACTACTCCAGCCAGATATATATATATATATATATATATATATATATATATATATATATATATATATATATATATATATCAAAATAAAACACACAGCTAACTTTGGCGAAATTAAGAAACTTGTAATCGGGCAGCGGTCAGTGCAATGGACTCGGGGAGTCGTAATTTTTGGTGGTGGCAGCGGTGATGGCAGGCGTAGATCGAGAGTCTCTGCTAGTGCTCGTCTTGCCCTACCCACCACCTCTCTCACATCTCCACCTTCTCTTTGATGGTATGTGAAAAGTATGTATTTTCATTCAGTCTCAGCGAGATTGTAAGGGTGTCAGCTGGAGATTGTGTGCCTTAGTATTTATTTTACGAATAATCTTGCTGCCACCAGATGATTGTATTCAACTTAGGACAGACCTCCAGTTGTGAAGGGTTCATTGACGGTTATGTAACCCCCGCGTGAAAAGTCTCTGCAAGGCAGATTAAAATCGTCTTGATAGCACTACCATAACAATAAAAATTCCGGCCTCAGAGTGAAGTGATGATGAGTTCATGATAATCAGTCAGATTTATAATACTGCTTCTACCTTTTCCATGGATTGGTATCGCGCGTTTCATTTCTGGTATACGTATCCTCTTCCAGGTTTCCTGTACTACAATTAACAGTCTCAGTCAGCTATGACTCACTCTGCTGAACAGAATCGTGTGGCGTTAGCTGGCATAAGCTATCAGAATGGTCGTGTTCATAAGGGTTCATCGGAGCGCATGGAAGGTCGGGGAGAGCTGTCTGCTGTACCGCCCATAACTTCTTACTTCTCTGGCGAGGAAATAAGTTTTTCTTTTAATATGAAGGCCACACCGCCTCCCTGGGATCATAAAGTTTGCGTTGTCTGTTTATCTGCCTGACTCAGTTACCTCCAACTCTATCTTTCCTCTCCTAAACCTATTTCTCCCACCCTTCTATCTCTCTTGTCATCGACTTTCATTTTCTTTCCGTCTCTCCGTCCTTCCCTTTAACCTTCTCTCCTCCAGCCCCCCGCCCCCTCTTCTCTACCCCACTTCCCAGTCAGTTAGCCTCACTTCCCCTTTGCCTTCCCTTCTTCTCCACTACCCCTTTTTCCTTGCCTATCTCTTTTTCTTCTTCTCATCCCGCCCTTTCCCCCCCTACTGTCCTCTTCCTTCTCTACCTTCCTCTCTTCTTCCTCTTTTCCCTTCCCT